>NW_028234426.1:31836063-31838563 GCF_977035675.1 Penaeus japonicus | reverse complement strand
CTCGACACATCCAGCGAAATACGGCGAAAACCTGAGCTTTAAGTGCAAATTATAGAAATCGTGGCCCCTTACCAGTGCTGCTTTATTACCGAAATTCATCACACCGCCTAAGATGTGGGACTTCAGCGTTAAATGAATTCCTTTTTTGTGGCTGTTTAAGGGGACAATAAAGTAAGAGGCAAGAGGGAAAATATCCTAAAGGCATATGAACTTAATTCCTAATTTCTTATCTCTATAAAATAACCCGAAGACGGTGTATAAGATAAAAAATATCTATCAAAGTCTTGTGCGAATAGGCCGTTTCGACTCCTCTTCAACACCGGCAGTTTGAATCCTAAATGACAGGACCGCAGCTCCCCTATTTTACTCCTTATTTGGATGTAAAATATATTTTTCACTGTCTCTTATTATCTGAAAATACTCATGCTGGTTCATATTCCTCATTTCCCCACCTCCCTCTACAATTGAAAATACCAAATAAGAAGAGAATCACTGACTCAGAAAAAAAGTATCCCCTGAATATTGTCTGTTACAACATTTAACCAACTACAGAAAAAACAGCAGTACTGGCGCTTTCTGTCCGTGGTATTAATATTTGTTGTGTCCTTTATGTCTACCAGGATGTGTAATTGGAAGTCTATGTTTCCATCATATCCTTGTAGATAAGGAAAGGTTAGAATCTAAGGCGATGAACTGGACTGGCAAAGCTCCGTGATAAGAGGTCGTTTGAAGAGAGAAAGCAGTTATGGTAAAGGAAGAGAACATTAAATAATACGGGAAATCTCCATATATATGGATACCCAAGTGTGAGGTACCGTAATACCGTAAACAATAAGGCAGTTACGACTACATAGATAAGTTTATCACATGGCGCTCATCTACAATAACAGAAATATCGAGTTCAAAATGCGAACTTGCAACAACAGAGCGTGATTATGAATGTGTTTGCATGGCGTCTAAATAAATATCGTACAATATTAAACTAAGCATTATCATAAGCGTTACCATAAACGTTTCATGTTATGCATTTGAAAGCCGCTTATTGATATAATATATATTTATGGTAAGGTTCTCTCGCACTGCATTCGAGAAGCGTGTTCAGAATGTACGTTCTGTTTGACAGTTGTCTGATTTATCGTCAGGGCAGAAGACCTTAGACCAGGGTCGGCAACCTTTTCAATGCGAGGGCCAGAGAAAGCCTCTAGGAGTAGCCTGCTGGCCGGAGTGCTAAAGAGATTACTATATATATATATATATATATATATATATATATATATATATATATATATATAGATATATATATATATATACATACACACACACACACACACACACACACACATATATATATATATATATATATATATAGATATAGATAGATAGATAGATAGATAGATAGATAGATAAATGCAAATCAGTGACTGCTAGAAAACAGTTTGCGACAATATACAAAAAATAAAGAAGAGCAGGAAACCTGGCGAATTTCCGTGGTGGTTCTGAGGTTAAGATTTCAATCATGCAAATTTGCCATTTAGTTGGCTAGGCTGTTGAGAGCAGGATTGTTATATAAATATCAAGCAGAGTGACGAGTCATGAGTTCGGACTTTGCAGGCCGGAGGTTGCCGACCCTGTCTTTTTAAACCTTGTGATAAACAAACCTGTGATTCAGGTCTGATAATACCAAAATCATCCAGAGTTTGTGTTTTGAATATTTAGTGCGCCATGGTGAGCCTAGCGACTAACTAAATTGTATTTATGAGGAACCTTGCTTACTTTCCTTATTTGAAAGCCTTTGAGTGCCAAAAGTCGTGATGAAAACAAAGAAAATGGACAAAAAGACCAATTTCCAGCAGTCAATCTTCACCAAAATACGTCCTTCATATATATTGGTGTGCTGTGAAGTTAACCGTCGTAAATGACTAATCTAAGATTTTAGGCGACTTTATATCTTATTGTTTTATATCTACTATGTTTCAACCCATTTTACCCCATTATTTCCCAAATATACTACCATACTACCATATATGCAGTAGAGGTTTGTTGGCCTTTGTCAAAGTGCGAAGCACAGAGGCAGTCGCTTGAAGTGGGTCAGTTTTGGATATTACCCAAGAATCATTAACTGTTTATGCAGGACTTCCTTTATGTAGCAACCCTTTTACATGGGTTACATGAATTGACATGGGATATAATTGTTTTAACCCACGTTTTTTATTTTATTTTTTATTTCTTATTTATTTATTATTATTATTATTATTATTATTATTATTATTATTATTATATATATATAATATATATATATGTATATATATATATATATATATATATATATATATATATATATATATTTTTTTTTTTTTTTTTTTTTTTCAAGCGTAAGCCAAGGTGATCTTATGAGTCCGCAAGCTACCCATCCTGACACTATCATAATATGGGGAGGAAGAGTTACTGCTGAGGTAAAAAGTTTTTATTTTTTATTTTTATTTTTTAAAAGTAAAACTAC
>NW_028234426.1:31823563-31826063 GCF_977035675.1 Penaeus japonicus | reverse complement strand
GGAGGAACCTTGAGGCATAGGAACCACACATCGATCCTCCAATCAGCTGATGAATGAAAACATGCCGCAGAATTAGAATAAATAACATGGTGGTAAAATTCCGCAAGCAACGTTTATCCTTTCCTGTATCTAAAAACCTTATGTCGAGGAGCATATCTTTTAAAAGGCGGACAGAGCGAAGGAATCCCTTGTTTTTGTCCGAACGATCATCTGGCCAGACAGCCCTGCGTCGGGTTGTAGGACCGGGATCATCATGTCAAGTTATGATCACTCCGTCGCGTTAGGGAATCGCACGAGGTCAGACATGGCTTTTACAAAGGTAATCTTTGACTGCATTTACATATTTTAAGAGTAGATAATGAGAGGGTGAGAGATGAGGCATGCTGATTTCCCTGACAAGGAACGATCTCGGAGTCATCCAGCAGGGGCAATGGCCTATATTCTCCTGTTGATGGAGCATAAACACCCACTGACCAGTTCTGTGCATGAGATCAGGGACGCCTTTGCCCAATGGTAGTGCTCATTTACATTATTTTGTTATCGAACGTCTTGTGGTAAAAGGGAAAATACCTATTATTGTTTAAATAGTTTCCTCAAGGAGGGAAGCCTTATTTTCCTCTTTCTTATTTCTCTCGTGGTTTGCAAAACAAAGTCTCACTGTTGTCCCTCTCTACAAAAACAAATTAGATCATAATTATTCCTTTTTATTCTTCCCACAGATATAAGATGACATGGCTGCTACCCAACTCACCCCTAACAATATATATATATATGTATATATATATACATATTGTGTTAATGAGCATGTTGATAATCATAATAATAGCAACGATAAAAAAAAAATATTTTTTTTAATTGTCAAAGTTTCATGTACTATTGTTGTTATTGGGAATTCCTTATCAAACATCATTACTATCAGTCTTATCAACATCATCAATATCGTCTTCACTACAACGAGAATACATTAATAATAATAATGACATTAATAATGATAAAAAATAATAATACATTAACAATAGCGATGATGATGTTGATGATTATGATGATAATGCTGCTACTACTGCTAATGATGATGATCACAATGAAGTATTGATAATCATAATGCGAATTATAAAGATGATAATAATAAGGATGATGATAATTATAATGATGGTGATAATAATAATAATAGTAACAATAATAATAATAATAATGATACTGATAATTGTGATGATAATGATAATGATAATAATAATAATGATAACATTAATAATAATAATAATCATGATAATGATAATAATGATAATAATAATAATAACGATAATAATAATAATAAAAATAACGATAATGTCAAGAATATTAATAATTTGGTAATGCTAATCATGCTAACAGTGATAACAACAATAATGATAATTGTAGTAGTAATAACACCAATAATGATAACAATAACATGAAAAAATCTAATATAATGATAGTATAATTATTTCGAAAGCAGAAATAAAGCAAAATGACAGAACCTCTACCCAGTATGATTGCAGTAACAACAAATACCTAATCAATGCCAATTATATGCCACAAATAAAAAACAAAACTACTTCTTTCCGTGTTCGCCACCAAGTCCTGTTTATTTACCTTGAGCCATTGATGAAATGCTCTAACAGGGCTTCCTAGATATCGTTGACAGGACGAGACATCGAGTAGTGAATTTGGTCGAGTTCTACCTTGTAGATCGATGGATTAGGGCGTGTATTCTTGTCAGTCACAAAAACAAAGCCAAAATATTCAGTGCGGTAGTTTAGGGTGTAACGGTGTTTATCGGTATCTAACAACGTCGTGGAACGTTGTAATGTGGTAGCAACGCTTTAATTATTGTTTATACTATAAGCTCTGCTATTAGGGCAAAGGAGGAAAATAGAGGAAAAGAAAGACAAATGGGGAAATATGTTCGAAGCACGTCGTCCTTAGGCACTCAGCGTATGATTGATTTATATACTCCTTTACAGCTTGTCGGTGCGTCAGATAGCATCGGTGACAATGGGGAGCGAAGGCGAAGCGTCAGGTTTACTAAGAGCGCCGACGACCTCCGCCTCCCTCAGCCCCTTCACCTCGACGTCCAAACACCTCCTTTGGAAGGCACGAGGCGCCGATCCTCCTCTTTTGGAAAAACCCTGATCATCCTGCGTCTAGCCCGAATGGCGTCAGAGGTTGTCAGGACATGCGCCATGCCTGCTCTGAAAGGTCTCTCGCGTCTGCCCATCGCCGCGCCGGGTTCCCGAATTGGACGGATACACGGTGTTCGCTGCGGAGATCCTATCGATATGCGGTTCTTGCTTGCTGCGCACGCGGACCTCGATCTGATGCAAACCTATTTATACTGGTAAGGATACACTCTGCAAGGTGTAAGCAGAGGGCACTACTCTCAGCCGAAATGTCTTCGATATTTGCTAATATGTATGAATATATATATATATACATATATATATGTATATATATGTATATATATATATATATATATATATAT
>NW_028234426.1:31796063-31798563 GCF_977035675.1 Penaeus japonicus | reverse complement strand
AACAACACTGATGAGAGTAATGATAATAACAATAAAATAATAATGCAAATAATAATGATATTATGATAACAAAATAGAGAAAATAGCTTATGCAGTTAAAAAAAATTGCTACGAATAAAAAAAAAAAAAAAAAAAAAAAAAAAAAAAAAAGGAACTGTATTTTGCATATACACCCGAAATACCACACACACACAAACACACACACACACACGCACACGCACACACCCACACACAAACCTCTTACCAATATCTTCTATACATTTTGCTTCACCCCAAATGCCTGTAAATTAGGCACGAGAAACAGAGCATTGCGTGACCTTCCGAGTCCCTCTGCGATCGACACAGCGATAAAGGCATGCGATCGCCAAAGCCCTCGACATGATATTTTCTCATCTATCTCCAAGAAAACTGCACGATTTCACCGTTTCCTTCTCCGTGGGTCGTGGGCGGGGGGCCAAGCTTCTGGAATTGCTCGGAGTCGTTACTTCGCTGACGAGGGAAGAGGGTCAGGCTCGGGGATAATGGCGGGGAGATTATAGGTTCATGGTGTTCTCTATATGTATATATATGTGTGTACGTATATATATATATATATATATATATATATATATATATATATACATATATATATATATATATATGCGCGCACACACACACACACATATATATATGTATATATACATAAATATACATATCTTTCTATCTATATTTATATATATGTGTATATATATACACATATTTATTTTGGTGAGAACACGCTCTTTACCATCTATCATTAATAGTATTATTACTCATCCTCATCATTATTATCTCTATTACTGTCATTATCATCATCATCATCATTACTATTACCATCATCTTTATCATCATCATCATTATAAGATGAGCATCATTATAACCATGCTTCTTTTTTCCTAAAGGTTAGTTTGGTTATTACTATCCGGAATTTTCAACCTAAGCATCGTATCCGTTCTCTATTTTCTTCCTTCTGCCTTAGGGGCACTTTTTTGCCTTGCTTTCCAGCAGTCTACATACGTGCCATCTCTTGGTATCTCATATGTGGTTTAGAATGCAACTTTCCATCTATTTTGTTTTTTGTATGTGTTCTTTTTCCATTTTTTAGGGGGTGGGGTATAACGTTGTTCCAAAATTATATTGGTCTAACTTTTCCATATATATATATATATATATATATATATATATATATATATATATATATATATATATATATATATATATGTATATCTGTCCACTTATCTACCTATATATTTTTTTTTCTTTTTAGGGTTTTTCGATGTTCCAAAACATGTTGGTCTAACGTTTCTATCTTTTTTATTAATTTTCCCGGCTATATTTTTGTTATTGTTGTTGTTGTTTCAAAAACATGTTGGTCTCATCTTGATTTTTCTTTCTTTTTTAGTGTTTTTTTTTTGTAGGTTCTTTTGTTGTTCCGAAAACATGCTAGTCTAACTTGTTGATTTTATTTAGTATCAACTCCTCGTTTGTCTCTTATCAGCAGCTAAATGATCCAATTATCCAAGATTGAAGTGCTTGTTTTGAAGCGTATTTAGATAAGCAATCATCCGGCGTTAATGTATGGCTTCAGAAAACCTCATGTACATCGATTCAATTAAGTAAATTAATTTGAACACTGTCTAGACACTGGATCTGTCAGGTCTGACGGCAATACTCGTAAATCTTGCAAAGCATGATTTACGTAGCAAAAATGCATAGCGTCATGCGCATTTTAGTATCATATTTTACTTCTTTTTTTCAAATTGGCTTATCTTGCCTGGTATATTTTTGTTGTTTTCTAAGCATGTTATTCTTTACTAAAATCGGAATACCACTTTAATGATAATTAGGTGAATAACAGTATCATAAGAACGCAAAGGAAAATATGATAATACAGTGTTTATATAAGATCCATTTGTGTTTTTTTTTTCCAGAAAAGTCAAGAGTTACAATTTAAACATATCTAAAATCAGGGTGGCTTAGCACGTAGACTTTTAACGATCAAGAGCCTCCATGAAGTATCTCACACATACATGATAAGAATATATATATATATATATATATATATATATATATATATATATATTATATATATATATATATATACACACACAACATATATATATATACATATATATATATATATATATATATATATATATATATATATATATATATATATATAGAGAGAGAGAGAGAGAGAGAGAGAGAGAGAGAGAGATTGTGTGTGTGTGTGTAAGAGAGAGAGAGAGAGAGAGAGAGAGAGAAATAGATAAATAGATAGATAGAGATAGATAGATAGAGAAAGAGAGAGGCCCCGTGTCTGAACGCACCGCTTACCAGACGATCTTTCCGTCCGTGTGATTACAATGCATGCTATCCACATAGGCTGAGGTAGTGAACATAGGTCTTATTTTCTTTATCTAACCGCCTTTATTAACCAAGGAAAGTATCAGTAGCCCAATTTAAGGGCTTCGCTGCTCAC
>NW_028234426.1:31746063-31748563 GCF_977035675.1 Penaeus japonicus | reverse complement strand
TGTCAATTTCGTGATATATAAAGTATATAATCTACAGCAAACTAACAACGTATAATACATATAAACTAAACCCCCTCTAAGCGTTTTTAAATTTTATTCTAAATCTCTATTCACCATCCCATTTCCTATATTATTATCTGTTATCACAAATTTCAAAACTGACATCATAATCTTCCCCAATGTTACAAAAGCATTAATCTTATAACTATTTGATATACCATGGTCATACTCACTGTTAACCATAAGAATATGAGGCGCCATCTACAGTAACATAGTATATCGCTTTGTTTAAGTGCACGTCTTTTGTTGGCATCAGTTCTTAATGTTTGTCTCCTTATACTCATGATATAGAAAGACTCTCTTCTCATTCCATCGCTGATATTCCGATAAAGGATAAAAATAGGCAACAGTTCAAGCAAAACAAAGAGATCAATACACTGGTCTTCCAAGAAGTTCTTCTCGTGTTGCTTTCAGCAGTCAAGTGGGTGCATGGCATGATACAAGCGATGGGTGACGTACCAGATTCGTCACGAGATATAAGGTGGGTTAGCTGTCAATTCATTAACTATATTGATTAATAAGATTTCCTGTGTTAACTGTTGAGAACTCGTGGATTCTTGTTTGGCTGTGTATATTGCATCTATCTGATTCTGATGTGGGAAGATGAGGGAAGATGAGTCCACTTAAAGGGAAGGAAGGGATGAGTTTCAACGCTGAGTTGCCTCGACGGTTCAGTGATGAGGACATGCCTGTATGTTGTTATAATCAGGCAGTGCTTGAGATGGCATCCACAAACAACCTTGGGTGAGTGGGTGTGTGTGAGTATAAAATTTTATAGCCATGTTGATAGCCTGCATATTGCCAGTCAGAGAGGATGGCTTGCGGGAGAGAGCTGTTGGCTTGTAGAAAACCATTGCTCTGGTCATCCTCGTGGAATAAAGGCTTGTCGGCGACTTTCACACGGACCTACGAGACTGTTATGCTGCTATGAAGAGTGCAACCCGTATTTATCGTCTTTTCTCTATTTATTTCTAAGTTGTTAATGCCGTTTTACGATTACTTTAAATTGCGTAATGCCTATTTAATCATAGATTGCACGATAATGATGCGGTTTTACGCCTGATTTCTCCTTTTCGGAGCTTAGGCGGCGCCCCTCTGGATCTTTAGATCATTGCCGCCCTTGCTCGACTGGATGCTCTCCCTGACATCAACAATGGCTCAGCTTGGAGAATCAAACGCAATTTCGACTGAACAATTATGTAAATTGTTGTCAGAGAACCTTTATTACTGACAGTGAAGAGTGGTTTGACAAAGAATATGGAGATCCAAGGAAGGTTAAGTTCAATAAAACTTGGAAGTTAGGGAGAAGTTAATCATATCTCGTGTGTTTTCATTTTATTTGTCTGAAGCCCTGGATGTCCTGCGATGGCACTTACGGAACACACTCGTACCGCCGCTGACCACAGGCGTTTGATAAAACCCAAGACGTGTTGGTCGACAGGACCTATCGAGTCTATCTCCGTACTGACGGCCGACAGAGCGTGTTGAATGGCCCTATTTAAATACAATACAGCCACGCCCGCCACGACAAGGCTATAGGCAATGGAGGCGCCGCTACGACTGTCCGCACGATCTTCACATGTGACTTGCCTCTATCGTTTGTATATTTTTGAAGGTGACGTTACTGCTCTTTAGAATATATATATGGGTGGGAGTGATGGCTAGCAAGTATTTGCTTTTGTGTACGAGCGCAGGCGATCAAGGATTTTAATATTATCCAAGGAAGATAAAACAGATCAAAGGACATCTTCACGCAAGATTAACACACCAAAGGGCACTCCTCTATATGCGTCCGTAAGCTACTCTGAATTGAAAGGGAGACAGAGTTTTTTTATTCAGAAGTGAAAATATATAAATTATATCACTGAATAGTATTCGACACTCCAGATATTAGCTCCATGGTACTAATCCTCTAGAATTTATAAAACCATCCAGCGGCGTCTTTACAGCTAGTATTGTCGTAAGTAGCACAGAAAATAAAATGAAATAGTAAAAAAAAAGGAAACATTTGGAAGGCAGCCATAGAATAAGATCAGTGTCAGTGTTCTCTACAGCAGATCCTATCACACTCTATGATACGATGGAGATTAAGGAAGGCTTTACATGTTGTTAAACGACGGTTTAAAAGTAGCCAGAAGCTGTAATCCTATAAGCTATCTCCCATAGATCTGCGTGACTAAAGGATATGTTGAACGATTTTGAGAGATAAAAACTTGTATTGGTGAACCGATTCTGTGAACGGAGGCGGCCTGGAAAACTAAGTAGAGCAAAGGGCGTATAAGAGCTTACAAGAGCTAGTGGTTTAACTTCTGTCACTAACCAGATGTTGGCGATGCTCTTCTTGCACATGTTGGGTTAGATGTTTGGTTGCACCGTGTGTAACCATTTTTTTTTCTATCGGATTTTGTTGTTCCGTTCATGCATTAGTATTATATATTCC
>NW_028234426.1:31726063-31731063 GCF_977035675.1 Penaeus japonicus | reverse complement strand
GGGCCAGAATCTGATCATGATGATTAAGACTTTATATCGGGTCTCTTTTGGCGCCATCCATCAAGTTGTAAATTATCGTGAAACATTTTTGAGTGGTGAACTGTTGCAAAAATATCGAACCTTAGTTCTTTATAAACCAGTATTATAGTCTAATGCAAATTTGCAAAAAGCTGAATTATCAAACTAGGATTTTCTTGTATTGAACATTTTTACTTATCACTTCGTTTTTAATCAAGTTTTCATCTATGAGCGTCATCACAATTGATTACTTTCTATTAAAAAATTATCCACATTTTATAACTCTATCATCCACCTTATAAGCTCTACTTTTTCTTCCAGTGCAATGGGATTCAACAATCTTTACTTCTTCCTTCAGCACGTTGTTATACCTCAATCTTGGTTGCAAGTACATGCAGTAGTTGCCGGTGTTCTATATTTCCAGTGAGTTTAGTTTAGTTCTTTATTTACCACCCTGGCTAACTGCACACGCTTGGACAATCTTTGATACACTGATGTAGGGTTATGACATTATATTACAAATTAAGGTAATAAGATTATCATATTTTATTATATATCAACTGTTAAATACATTTGATAAATGTATATAATAGGATATTATATACATCTATCAAATGTATTTTTACAGTTGATATATCAGAAAATATAATCATGTTATTACCTTAATTTATAATATAATGTTATCAATAATGTCATGAACCTCCATACTGAATTTTGGATAAAGCAAAAGTATATCTCCTGGTACATTTGATGATATGAAATAATTGCATAACTCTGCATACTTCATGCTAGGTGATCTGAAAGGCTGTATCACTTGACACTGCGGAATAATGTTCTAGCGTTCGTTTATATTCTTCGTTGCAAAGTCTGCATTTAATTTCTTCTACACTGCATTCTGAACTGACCTGCCATAACATTCTGTATCCAAGTCTGACCCTTGCAGTCATAATATCACATTGTCTTATATGAGCCATACATGAATTTCTCCTGTGAAAACTGGTCGTAATGTTTTATGCTGCAACTTTCAGAGTTTGACAGCTCTATCGAGTCTCCCAGTTGGAGTTTCGTATTATGTGTGAGATCCTAGTAAGGGGTATTCCAAAATTTATCTCCACACTTTGTCAGATTAACATGATGATGGTTAGCGATTCCAACATGCGATGGTATCCACACAAAATTATGGCCCCGTTCACTTGCGCGATGTACATTTATTCTTATAATATTTTCGATATTTCCAGCGCCCTTATCAAGAGTGTTCATCAGAGCCGGGAGAGCACTCTGTGAGTCGCAGAAATTTACTCCTGAGCCCCGAGTTAACAGAAAGTCTGTGGCTATGAGTGTTTATGCAAACTCTTGCATAAAAAGCTTGCGTAGTGCTGGCCCTGGCATGAAACCTCCTACAGTCTTGGTGCTGCAGAATATTTATATATATATATATATATATATATATATATATATATATATATATATATATATATATACAACATAAACGCTCCCTGCTCTGCTGCCAAACTGTAAGGATCCATCAGTGTAGCAGCGAGTTAATTCGAAGACAGGCGTGTAGATCCCAGAGACTTGCACACGATCGGCTAAAACTAATCACAAGACCTGGGTGGGAGACCCTCTGAATTGGATCCTCCAAATGCTTTAGAGTAAACCACGATCTATTGATGTTCTAGCCACCCAGTTTGTAACTTAGGGTTGTTGTGAACCACATGATCCTCTAACGGACAGCTATGGCCACTCATCTCTTTTTTCCTAAACCGGATTGGGGGGGGGGGGGTACCCCTCGTAAACCCCGATATAATGACTTCATTCCCACACACGGCACGACATTTACACTGTCAATACACATGAGACCAAAGCACCAGTGAAGTGTTAGGAATATCGTGAAATACGGGCGTGTGTGGCCAGGATTAAGCAAAGGCAGACGTGTCTCACAAGTAATCGACATTTCGGCTATGTGGAGTAAGTCTGTCTCCATAGCCGCACAGGTCTTACTCCATAACTATGAGGATCTAATTCCATAGATCTTAAGATCTGGCTCCTTTGCTACAAAGGTCTGACTCCATTGCTATAAAGGTCTGACTCCATAGCTCCAAAGGTCTGACTCCATAGCCACAAAGGTCTGACTCCATAACTATAAGAATCTAACTCCATAGCACCAAAGATCTGACTCCATAGCCAAAAAGGGTCTGACTAAAATGCCTTTATGTGATAGTGTGTGCGCATCATTCTCCTCCCTAACATAGTTGCATAACTGGAAATCCAGCGCTCTTGATAGCGAATGTAAGTGACATGAGATATATATCTTCGTTACAATGGCCTTTTAAACTTGTTACACTTGGTAAGAATTAGTCACTGGTGTGGAATGCCGTTCCTCTCTAGCAGGCACGTTTGGATGACAGTTTTGAACGTTACACGAGTTCGGCAAAATCTGCAGAGGCTTCTTGGGTGAGCTTACTGATGATCATGTAGAAAGGTTCTTCCTGAGAATGACATCGCTGATGGGGCTCGATATTTAGCTATCATCGATGTTACTGACATTATTGTTATCATTATTGCTACAATGCTTGTTTCTGCCTCTATTGTTACTATAGTCATTGGTGCTGCTATAATCACTCCTGTGATTGCTGCTCCTATCAGCAGTAACAATGACTTTGATAATGGTAATGCCGATGCTTATTGTCATAATAACAAAGCAATAATATCAATAAATGATTATTAGTAGTTGTAATGATTATTGTAATAACAATAGATCGTAAATAACAATAATGATAAGGAGGATGAAGATAAAGATGAGGATGAAGATGAAGATGAAGATGAAAATAAAGATGAAGATGAAGATGAAGATGAAAATAAAGATGAAAATAAAGATGAAAATAAAGATGAAAATAAAGATGAAGATGAAGATAAAGAGGATGATGACAATATTGCTAATGATTATAATATAACAGTACTAATAAGTGATACATATTTCGACAACTAACCCTGCCATTATTAGTAATGATGATGGATCAAAATAATACTAACAACGCTAATCACATTACTAACAATATCTAATATGATACGTGTAATGATTATGATAATAGTAATAACATCAGAAATAGTAATAGGAATAATCATAATAACATGAATGTTAATGATGATGACATTGGCGGAACTTCAGGGGGCACATGACCCCCCCCCCCCCATTTAATGGCTTTTCGTCAATAATCAATTTACAGACACCTGGATGATGATGATGATAATGATTATAAGAATGATGACTTGAATAATGATGATACCACGACGACGACGACTACTACTATTGAAAATAATAATAAAGTGATCATGATACTAACAACAACAATAGCGATAATAATAATAATGATAATGGTAATGACAAAATAACTACAATTATTCAATTAAACAATAATGGTGATGATGTTAACGACCAATCACTGGCAAGAAGATGGACGTTGAACGTACGTATATATATATATATATATATATATATATATATATATATATATATTATATATATATATATATATATATATATTACATACTGTATATATATATATATAATATATATACATATATATATATATATATATATATAAATATATATATATATATGTATATATATATATATATAAATATATATATATATGTATATATGTTTATATATATATATATTATATTAATATAATATATATATATATATTATATATATATATATATATATATATATATATATTTATATATATATGTATGTATGTATGTATAAAATAGATATGGATATATATATATATATATATATATATATATATATATATATTATATATATGAATAGTATATATATATATATATATATATATATATATATATATATATATATATATACATATCTGCATATATATATATATATATATTATATATATATATATATATATATATATATATATATATATATATATATATATATATATATATATATGCATGTTTATATATATTGCAGATATGTATATATATATATATATATATATATATATATATATATATTATATATAACTATTCATATATATATATATCCATATATATTATATATATATATATATACATATATATATGTATATATATACATATATATAATATAATATACATATATATATTTGCACACACACACACACAATATATATATATATATATATATGTATGTATATATATATACATACATATATATATATGTATATATGTATATATATACATATATATAAATATATATACATATATATATTTACACACACAATATATATATATATATATATATATATATATATATATATATATACCTATTCCTATATATGTATATATATGTATATATATGTATATATACATATATATATATATATATATATATATATATATATATATATTCAGAGAGAGAAAAATATGTACATAATAAGGTTTAATAAACCTGTACTAAACATTGATTGTTCTTAACCCACCTTTCCCCAAGGTCTGTCAAAAGTGTTCTCGTTATCTATCTTAAGATTACATCGAACTATGATTAATATATATAGTTAAATGAATCAGGCAATATTTTTCCGGTATTTGTTTTCTGATTAAAAATCATGATTTCTCAATCATGGGCGTTGCTAGGTTAGCGATTTTGTGCTTATTGTCTGTAACCGAAAAGTGTGATATTTTATCGTCATTTTATAACCTTGAGTGGCACGAATTGTTGTACATTATTTTGCATTTAAAAGATTTAATATTGATGGTCCTGATTAGAAGAAAAAATAACAGGTGAATAGCTATTAGTTAGCCTCAAAAATACAAACCAACCTGTTTGGCAAGATAAGGACGGGGGAAAAGGTGTGGCGAATTTCGCTTGACTTTGTGACGTTGACTATATTAGAATCGTCATTAATCATTGATAATAATGAGGCTAACTACTGATATAATGATACGAGGCCTTTGTTTGAGTTCATGAA
>NW_028234426.1:31691063-31696063 GCF_977035675.1 Penaeus japonicus | reverse complement strand
GGCTATCCAAAGTTCAATGGAAAATAGCAAAAGTGAACCGATCTTTAATACTTATTCGTCGCCTATAAGTTTTTGATTCCTGGTGGATGTAATTGAAGCCTGTTACATAATGACTGATTTGAAGTAATTACAATTGAAGAACTGGTCGGCAGAATCTGGCGCCATTGGTGGAAGTTAATCATGATATGAAGTTCTTGGTGATTGTGATGCGTTACATAATATTCTCAAGTTTACTTACATTTAATACGAAAAATCCAAGAGGAAAAAAAAAAATTATATATATATATATATATTACAAAGCGTTCGTCGATTACACCTCATGCTAAAAAATAATGGTAACGCATTAGAAACCTCTAGTTAAACAATTAACTAATTGGACAGTCGGAAGAATGATAGAATGCTCCCTAATTAGTTATCACAAGGATGAGTAAAAAAAAAAAAAAAAAAAAAAAAAAAAAATGCCGAGGCTCTTGTAACATGGTAAGGATAAATAGAAAATAGGTCAGTTTTTTTTTTTTTTTTCTTCTTTTTAAGTAGGGTCAGTTCATAGAATGCTTGCTTCATGATAACTTAATTAAGATGAATTATAAAATCGCCTTGCTCCTAAGTGGCATTTAATACCCGAAGAAACATTTCATATTAAGATGCTATGGTTCATTATCGATCAGAAATCGTGAAAATGTTCGGCCGGGAAAAAAACCTTAACATTTTTATTTCACTTTTTTGGAGGTGCTGAGACTACAGGTATATAAACATTTAAATGAGAGCGATGTTGTAAAGATAAAATGATGTAATTGCTAACAAGGGCTATTGGTCGATTGCCTAGTCTTATTTTGGCTATTCTTTTCTAGGAAAGCAAATAGGAAATACAGATGATTAAAATTCATAAGGATGGCTTTTACTTTCTCACTTGCAATAACAATATCTACTTTGCTCATCAGTACATTAAATCATGAAATGTAAATAATTTTTCATACATGCATATACATACATACATATACATATATACATATATATATATATATATATATATATATATATATATATATATACATACATATATATACATTACGTTCATATATATATATATATATATACATATATGTATATATATATAAACATATGTATATATATACTTATATGTATATATATATATATATTTATATATATATATTATATATATATATATATATATATATACATGTGTATGCATCTATACATATATGATTACATAAATAAATATATATACATATATTTATATAAATTATATATATACATATATACATATATATACATATAATTCACATATACACATATAACCATACCTACATACATACAGACACACACATACATATGTAAATCTATATATACATATACATATATATATATATATATATATATATTATATATATATATATTTGTATATATATGTATATACATAAATACCTGTATATATGTATGTAGATATTTATATATATTTATATACATATGTATATATACACATATATATGTATATATATAAATATATGTATATATATATATATATTATTATATATATATATATATATATATATATATATATATACAATGTATATGTGGATATATATGTATATATACATGTAAACATACACACACAGAGAGTATGGATATGTATTTATACATATATGTATATGCAATACATACATAATACAGTGTGTATGTACATATATATATATATATATATATATATATATATATATATATATACTATATATATAATACATATTTATATATGTATTTATACAGATATATATATATATACATATATATATACATATACATATATATGAATATATATGTATGTATATACAGGTGTGCCTTTGTGTATGTGTAGATGTATGTACCTAGATGTACTGTATATCTTGCTGGGTTTATGGATACCAGTTTTAATGGTATCTGTCTAATAAAAGTTTATATTCACCTAACTTTAAAGTAGAACGGTCATCATACATCTTCTGTCATGCTGAATTAATATTTATCAGTTTCCAGACTTACCACAAATATTTGATGAATGCTGATGCAGTTTTTTAAATCATTTGTCCTTGAATCCTAGATAAAGACAGATTTATGCCAACTTTTTGGGGTCCACTTAACCCTGAGTGTAACATCGTGGAAGCACCCAGTGTACCAAAGTCTTCTCTGTTGTACTTTTGCTTCTTGTACGACGATTAGAGGAAAAGATCATGGCATTTCATCTGGTCTGTTTCCTCACTTAGCATTCCAGAATGAATATGAAATATACACATATACACTCCTTGCAATACTGTGACATAATGTACCGGTATTTTTTCCCTAGCTGTCACATATTCGTAGAAATAAAACATGACAAAAAATTCACTACCTGTTACCTGTTGCCGTTTGTCTGTCTCACCACTATAATTTTGCTGTATGGACACCGGCTGGTCCCATTACTATAGTGACAACAAAAAAATGACATGGTGACAGTCTAGTTTTTTTTTATGCCATTATCCACATTCTACGAGGCAGGTCAGGGCTTTGGCTGCAATACCAAGATACCAAGGATGATATCCACTTTGTAGGCCAGGTATGAAACCAACCAGATTCCTTTGGGTCGATAAAGTGCCAAAATGATATGTCCTTGAGAGAAAACAAAAGAATGAGGCCTTCCAAATGCTAATCCATAACGATTTGCAGAGAAGACACTTTTGTACGAACAGAACAGGGACGCTATATAGCGTACTCGGTTTTTTTTTACCTTCCACACGAAGCCCGGCTCCCATTACCACCTCTATATTAATTGTATTTATCTGTGCTGAAGAGAAGTCCGAGAGTAAACCAGTAATCGTCACCTCGCACAACATGCTATCACATAGAATTCGGGCTATCGCATTATAAGTCCTCTTATAAAAATGACCCTTTAATCTTGATGAAGTAGTAACATCTCGTTTCCTCGTTATTGATGTAATATAATCAGAAAAGCTCTATTACAATATAACCGAAAGGTTATACTATGTGTTACGATATCTAAGATAAATTTGATTAACCTGCACTAGATATTATATACATGCTTGTGAGAAATGATTTTACAATTGGGAATGCATTAAGGTGACCAATATTAATACAAATAATACGCTTTGCAGCAATATTTGATACGGAATCGCTAATAAGCGAAACGAATAGAATATATGGATAGCGAAATGAATTCATAGAGAGTTCATTCCAACAAATATTTAGAAGTGCTTTCACTGGCAACATCATTTTGCACAGTTTCATCTACTTGTCATAGATACCCCCCCCCCCCACACACACACACCTCCTTCACGTCCGGCCAGGCCTCGGGGCTGTTAACATGGGGGCGAGGCGACAAATGGTCGGGGGGACTAGTCTCAGTGCAGGTCTGAGCCACTCAAGATGACAACACCATAAACAGAAGTGGATATACACTACTGGCGCTCTGCGCGTTGCAGGTACGAGGATCAGAGGTAAAAGAAAAGAAAAAATGGAAAAAAAGGAAAATCAGCTATTTTTCTGACTTGGGGGGAAAACATGATGCATGCTGCGAGATACACCTCAGGCTTGAGTTGATAATCAACATTAATAAACATCACTGACTACATGATTACTTGGGTAACTGCGGCGATGTGATGTGCAATCAATTAGATTTAGATTTAAAACAATTAGGGTTGTCAAAATATGCTAATGATACACTAATAAAAGCGTCACATTCTGCTAGATGAAAGAGACAGAGGGAGAGAGTGGGCTGGATGGCGATGAGAAGATAATAACATAATAAGGCAATTGAAGCAAATTAGAGGGAAAATACTCACAGACACGAAACTTTTATATTTACAAGAATATTCCAAACCATTCTTGACTTTACGCTGTCAAAATACCCTCAAAACAAAATTCGATCACTTGTGCGAATAAACCTTCATCATATTTCAAAATTTAAAATCGAAAAATGAATCATGCTGATAACTTTTCACAACAGCGTATCCATTTTACTAGATACTCTATGAACATTTAAAATAGTGAAGATTTTGCATAATAATTCTACACCGAGTAGCACTGGATTTTAACTGGCACTAGTAGAATACTTAATACTTTATCCAGAAAATCTGAAAATTCAAACTCAAAGCACGAGCAAGCATGTCTGATCGGCTGTCAAACCTCTAATGCCCTACATGATTTAGGAATTATGTATGATAATTAGTCTGTTGGTAATATTAGCATATATTGCCGTCTGGATGCTAAAAATGTTATCAAGCAGCGTCGCGCAAAGTCAGCGTCTGTCCTTATTTAAGAAAGCTGAATTCATTGAAGCAAACGAATTTCAACACCAATATTGTGTAAAGAGGAAGGTATGTAACTCTGATGTATTAGGGAGTGTCTCTCTCTCTCTCTCTCACACACACACACACATATATATATATAATGTATATTTATACATATTTATGTGTGTATATACATATATAGATATATATACACATATGTATACATATACATACATATATATATACATATACATATATATATATATATACATATACATATATATACATATTTATATACATATACATATATATACATATACACATATATATATACATATACATACATATATATAATATATATATACATATATATGTATATATATAATATACATATATATATATATTTATATATATACATATATATACATATATATGTATACATATACATATATATGTATATATATATTATATACATATATATGTATACATATATATAATATATATACATATATGTATATATATACATATATATTATATATACATACATATATATACATATATATATGCATGCATATATATATATATATATAAATATATATATATACATGCACAAATATGAAAAGTAAATACAATAACGTGTACACACGATAATAAATCACAGCCAAAGTAAGAACGTAAAGTAGTTCAATTTCAAACATCATATAAAGATGAGCAAGGACCAAGCTC
>NW_028234426.1:31676063-31686063 GCF_977035675.1 Penaeus japonicus | reverse complement strand
CTCTTGGTCAATTTCTTTATTAGGTACTTCAAATATGAACTTCCTCCTTCCATCTACTTTTGACCTTCAGCTTGGCACACGCGCATGTGTGTGTGTGTGTGTGTGTATACATACATATATATACATATATACATGTATGTATATATATATAATGTATATATATACATGTATTTATATACAAGTATATATATATATATATATATATATATATATATATATATATACATACACATGCATGTATACATACATATGTATGTATATATATACATATATATATATGTATATATGTATATATATATATGTGTGTGTGTGCGCGCGTGCGTGTGTATGTAAATGTATGTATGTATGTATATATATAAATATATATATATAAATATATATATATATATATATATATTCATACATGAATATGTATTTGTGTTATGTTTGTGTATAAGTATATGTATATATCCATGCTTATCTATTTATCTATATATACATATAAATCCATATATACATATATACATATAAATGCTCACATAAACATATACATTTATATATAGTTCCAGAGTTCTACAAATATCTGTAATAAAGGCACAAAGAATAACAAAGTTGTTACCGTAATTCGGTTTATATTTTTCCAAGTCAGCCAAAGGCAATTTTACAAGTATGATATAATTTTCTTATACTCGATCACATAAAGAAGGTACATTTCTTTTCACAGGTTTTGCAAGGCTTGGAAATTCACGTTGCTCTGAATGAAGAAGACGTCAACAGACCACAGCCGGTTTGCCTCCTCAAGGATCATCATCATCCGGCTGAGTGAGGCTGAAAAGGAAGGAACGCCAAGATCCAAATCAGCTAATGGAGTCATGTTCGTGTTTGGAAAGCTGTGCCGACTTTCTTTCCCGGGGAGATTAGGATCGCATTCCACGAGGAAGAGAGAAAGGTCGAAGTATTTCCTTTTGGGAGGGGAGGCCGGGCACATTTGTAGATTGGACCGTTGATTAACAGGCTAATTATCAAGAACTAGAAGGGTTCCCGGCCTAGTGTCTTCCCAACGCTCGGAAAACCCCCAAACACTAATTAAGACATCTTAGGTAGGAGCCAAATTCGAAACTCATTGCTCCAAATTGGTCTCACAAAACCGAAGCAAGTCCCGATTGTGAGGAAAGAAAAAAGTGTGCTTGCGTTTGCAACATAACTATCATATTGCGTGTACGTAACAGACACTTAATCATAGTAGGTACTTGTTCTTCATTTTACGCCAATTAAGACATGAATGCACTTTCTTCTAACAAGGAGCAGACTTGTTAACCATGAGAGTATTTAAATCAGGTTCAAAATCTCTTTCCTTTACCTGATGTTTCTCGATATATGTCATTTCAAACTGTGTGGACAAAGCATATCCATAAAACTCTCTTCTATCAATATATGCTCTTTTAGCAGGACATTACCTGGATTAAAACCTTCCTAGGTTCTAGAAAATAAAAATACTGAAGGCGTTGAACAGTTTTTCCCAAAATGAAACACACTTAGCGTCTGGCTACAGGCGGTGACAGCGAGAGTTGTTGGATAAACAACCAAAGCATTTTGATAATGTTATGCTGTAAAGACTATATATCTAAAAAATGGATGTAGAGTGCAATAATAATAATACAAACGATAACAAAAATGAAATGTTAATCCGATTTAACACGTGCATTGATCTGGGGGAAAAATCAGAAAGACCATATACTTCTGTTTCCTTCTTAATATATGTAAGTCAAATCCTCGACAGTTACTACTACTACCATTAAGCCTAGAAAAATATTCCGCTGTAACATGATTACTTGTATCCTAATAGATATTATGAAGGATAAATAATGCCCCGCAAATATTACATCGCATCATCTACAGAGTCATGACAAACATGTTAGATTCATCACATTTTAGAGATATTAAAATGCCAATGTAAGACATTATTCGGGTATAATTGACCATATCTGTATCATAACTGAATGGCAATGAAACATTTTAGTAGAAAATTATGATGATAAGCATAATTAATACTATCATTTTATGAATAACAATTTCTTAGAGATCGGATAGGCCGAAATGTCTAGAAGCCAAGTTAAGCCGATTGAATATTTGCAATTTCTTGAGAGATAGAGAGAAAATACTACTCCAAGAACACACACATCACGCTCGAGAAAACCGAGAACAAGAAACGTTACTGAGTGGAGGGTATATATAAATTAAAGTTTTAAAAATGCTTTTATTACCTACAATTATAGTAATAAGCAGGGCTTGAGAGATGGTTAGTGCGTGGTTAGCACATCTCTCTCTCTCTCTCTCTCTCTCTGTGTGTGTGTGTGTGTGTGTGTGACTAGTACGCGAAAAGCACCAGGAGTAACGTAGATTTGTCAAGATAGGGCAACATACTATGGTACAATTATGTGGAATCTAGATGTGTCTACCAATTTTCTTGTCTTAAATTGAATGAAATAACTATTAACACCCAAAATGATATGATTTACGTTGTAATATTTCGTTGGGATACATATTTGTAACTATTTTTTTATATAAAGCTGTATCCTCTAGGCTCTACGATATACAGTTCTGACTTCATGCTCTGTTTAAGAAATTTACGAGAAACTCCACACATATCCCCAATAGATTCATAAAAGGCTTAAATCGCTTCCCAGAATATCCAGATATTAGCAGACTGACCAACACTCTACTTGCATACTGAGCAGTAAACATTATAAGATCATACAAGTCTCCCTACATGGAAGGATGGCCCTTGGCTAGTTAACTTTATAAACGGAAGGTAGTTTGTGACAGCCGTGCGCCGCCTTTTGGTGCCTTCTGGGTTTTAGTCGTTACGCATTTATGGTGTGAGTTTACCTAGGCTTTCAATACTAAGATAAGAAGGCAATCCTAGGCAAATGTTGCGTATTGACTTCAAAGAAACTGATATTGGATCAGCTTCCAAAAAGTCAGATAGGCACTCTCTATAGATCTGGCTACGATTTCTGATTTGACTTCTTTTTTTTTTAAGCACAGTCATGTGGTAAAGGTTGATTCTTATTTCAAACAGAGAGAGGATGAGGCAAAATGTAATTCGGAATACAAGCACCACAGAGAATATATTAGAAAAAAGGTACATGTAAAAATCGCGGAGGGTGAAATATTTAATGGCCGGAAAAAATTCACAGCTGATTCCGACACAGTGCCCTTAGACTCAGTCATAATAAGCACAAGGAAAAGGTTGAACCGTTTACAGTGTGACTTCTAATTCCAAACGTTCACAATCATGGCATTCTTACAGCAAAAATAATGTGAACAATGAACATTAGTAATAAAGTAAATTCAAGCGTCCAGGAACTGACCCTCAGCAATGTACGAAAATTCTTGCTTGCCATTTTATTCAGACATATATATATATATATATATATATATATATATATATATACATATATTAATTTATATACATATATATATACATATATATGTATATATATACATATATATGTATATATATACATATATATACATTATATATATATATATATATATATATATATATACATATATTAATTTATATACATATATATATACATTATATATATATATACATATATATGTATATATATACATATATATATAAACAATTCGTTTAGTTTGCAATATCTCATTATATATTATTTCATTTATGTGTAGAACACTTTTCATAATTTATCGGAGCGAGAAGCAGGTTCAAGGTCGAGCACAGGTTCAGTGGTTTTAAAGGTTTTTATTATCTCTGAAAATATATTTAGTGTCTGTGCGCGTTTGTATTCTATATTTATCTATCAGTGTATGTAGATATTAATAAATGTACATATGTATTTGTCCATCGTTTTATCTGCATATCAAAGGTAACGTAATTAATATCAAAATCAACAAGAGAGAAAGAAAAGAGAAAGAGAGAGAGATATAGAGAATATCTCTATTTATGTAATTTAGTTCATTATAAACTTTTTTTATGCATATCTTGTTGTTTATGTGGTTCTCATGTTCTTAACATGTCCAGGACTTACGGATTTCATGAAAAAATATTTTTTCATAATAAATAGTAAATAACACTGCTTTATAGGGTTATTACACTAAGACTTTCAACTGCTGCCTGCAATGTACACGCTATTCACATCAGACATTGTGGACTTTTTATACAGGGACCGTGCTATCTTGCCAGATTCACTGCTCTCACCGTAATACTCGCTTTATCTCGCTGAGAAAGAGTCAAAGACTAAAAGGAGTGTATGGACTTGGAAAGGATTGGCTAGCGTTTATTTTTCTATTAGTGAAGAATGTATTTTTAGTAGCTTTCAATAACTTGCATCTACTCAAAAGAAAACGTCAACCAATGAAGCCAAATTATCGTTGATTTTATTTTATAATCCCAACTTTATTGATAAACTAAGAAATTTTAAATGTTCTCCCTTGTCAAATTATTACTGCATGTGATATGTGAAGACAATTGAAAAATATTATTTTAAATATCCATATAAAATATCTTCTACTTATGTTTGTAGATGTTAAATGATTCCCGATACTTTTTGTATAATCATTGCAAAAAATGTGCTCGGTTTAGCTTACAGAAGACAGAGAAAACTTTGTCCACGCTTGATAACACTTTAGTTAGCTCTCAATCTAGTTTCTCAGATCTCTCGTTCTCACATGTAGTTGTAGGGGGTAAAGAGGCAACTTCGCTATGGGCACAAGGAACGTAGCGTGCACGCCCCATATCCCAGAGGGCCAAATAGTAGGAAGTTTTGATAGTGTTAAATTCTAGTAACGAAGGTAGATAGCTGAATGACTCCATGACACACGCAGTCGAATTGTAGTCTTTGAGGCATAATTCACGAAGCTGAGACTATAGTATACTGCGAAGGGATAAGTTATTGGTTTTCATAAGACATGCAGTACATTTATTATTTTTTTTAGATTTAGGTTCGAAGTTGTATTTAGTTTCTGATTTTCTGTTGTATGATTTAGCTGACCTTGATGGTAAAGGTCAAGTCAAGGAAAAATATATGCTAGACTTCAAAAATAATATGTAAAATATATACGTAAATAAGTAATGTGCTCGAAAGATTATCTCTTATTCTTAAACCCTTGGCTTAAAATATATATTCTTCGTATATGTTCTCCTATTTATTATCGCTATAACCCTGCCAAACATCAAGCAATTAAAAACATTATAATTGCCTATGTGTCATGAGTAATCGCTACTGATGCATATAATTAATATTCCAAAAAATATCACTAACAGGATTGGACATCATATTCTGATGAGCATTCTAGCAATTAATTTGAGTTTGATGACATTTATAGTGTGGACATTGATTCGTCGACACGCCTTTTGACCTTAAGCAACAGCCTTGCTTTTGGTTTCGACCATGCATTTCCTGCACGGAAAAAGGATAAATTAGCTTTGAGTCAATCGATGTTTATACGTGAAGAACTGTGAACTGTGTGGACTTGTTTTATGTGTGGAGAAAAGCTGTTCGTGAAATAAAAATTTCGATATCAATGAACATTTATTGATTGACAATATCATTCTTTTATCATTATCATAACCTGAAGTGGCGCATTGCTTTACAGGTATATTATACTCACTTATGTCTGAGTGGGCACAAAGATTTGAGGGGAGGGGGTGGGGGCGTATAGAGTGAAGAGTCATTTTGATCACAGGTAACAATGCAGACAGTAATATTGATAATGATATTAATAACAAAATTCATTGCAATATTAATGATAATGTTATTATTAACGATGCCAATAATGATGCTATCAATAATGACAATAATAATAATGCTATAATCAACAGTAATAACAATTATGATGATGGTCAAGGAAATGTTACTGCTATCATTAATACTACTTGTTCTACTTCTGTTGCAATAACAGATTATACTTTTTGGAGGGTAGGGGACGCCCACTCAGGGTGGTTTCACAGCTGTTTATTTATTGCTTTACTTATAATTGGTAAACTTAAGCAGCAACTGTATAAGGCGTAGTATAAATCTAAAATATTCATTATACCGTATAGAATATTTTCCGGATAAGACTTGCAAATATGATATTTTAAGTGTTATATACAGACAGAAAAAAAATTATAACACTTTTCTGGTTTATCCACCTGTTTTTTTAAACTTCTTACCGGTTCATGATATATGTTATATCTATTACAACATACTACTAACGTCGGAAATAAACCAAGTAATTTTCATTGGTATGATTTACAAGCCATGTATGAGTCATCAGAGGAACGTAATTTAGAGATCAAGGGGGGAATTCAAGAGAGCTTTTTTTTAAGATAAAGAACAATTCCAAAAGATGGGGCTTCTTAAGGTTTTCATGATTACATCACATGCATGATAAAGTTAGGAATTTCCAATGTCGGCTGCAGCCATAAAACTCAAACAGAATAAGACTTGCAAAACACATCACATACGCAAACATAAGTCAAGTACTTATCATGTATAAGATCAAGAATATTTATACGCGTGCCATATATAGTGGTTACGCATACTCCATGTACCAATGACTGTCAACAAATAGCAGAGGCTACCCATTATTCTACAGCAGATGGCGCAGTCGTTACTGCCATTAAACAACGCTGAAATCCTAGGTAATTGGATGTACGTGTCCACGGCTCGGATGATCTATTGTAATCGGTTAGTTGAATATATTCTAGCGCGCGCACACACGCACACACACATGCGCTAAGCTAAAGACGTTTAAGCAATATAAAGATGAACATATAGGGTGGAAATATGAATGTTTGTAATAACAAGTAAAAATAAAAACTGTTGCAACATTTTCATTGATAAATTTGTTACGTTTCTAACCTGTCCAGGGTCAAGATATAAAAAGAAAGTATATCATAAAGCTTGATTAAGAAACTATTTTAAATGGCTAATGAAAATTCATATCAGATCTGAATTGCCTCACTTAACTTAATCAAGCTGTAGAGTTATGTGTTAATCACACTTACATTCATGTGTGCGTGCGCGCGCGCGCGTGTGTGTGAGTACGTGCGTACGTGCGTGTGCGCACGCGCGTGTAGAAGCGAGGTTGCTTCTGCAGGCACCAACAATGCATGTTCCTACCCCACAAGTGGTGCTTTAACCCCGTTCATATTCTCGTAAATCAGTTGCTCCAACTACGTTCAACACAATAAAGTGCTGAAATTGCAAGATGACGTTGATGAGAACAGACACGATACAGGATTCTCGTCCCCCAAGTTTAGTGATGTCCTCTTTTTTTCCACTCTCAAAAGGTAGCTCGCCATAATCCTGCCACATTTTGATCTGATAATATGCAACAACTTCGGGTAAATGCCTATTAATAGGCACTTTCACATATAAACAAACATTAATAGTACTCTTAATAACAGTAAAATCCATATTGTTTATAGCATTTCCAAAGTTATCTCCATAATGTTCGTTCCAAAAGCATTAGTTTTGCCATTTACCTAGTCCTTGGACTGGTTGTTTAATGGAAAATGAACAACTATCTTTTTTCCACAACATTTAACCGTAACCCATGCCATTCCGCAAGCAGATTTGGACATTCGAGCTGATTATATATTCGTACAAGAATTTTTGTTGTTTTATCAAATGTACTATGCAATGAAAGAAATGTAATTATCCTTGCAACTTACAAAATGTTAACCAATAATATTTGTTTGGAAAACAAAACAGCGAAAGTCTGAAATTAACATACGAGGAAGTAAAGAAAAATCATCCCTGTGAGAAAGTAATGTTCCCACCTTCATAAAAAAAAAAAAAAAAAAAAAAAAAAAAAAAAAATATATATATATATATATATATATATATATATATATATATATATATATATATATATCCAGAGCGAATGCTGTCCCTTGATTTTTCAACACTCACACGCACATATACACACGCATGTACATAGACGTGTATGAATAGATAAATATATGAATATGTGGTATATATATAAATATAACTATATATATATATATATATATTTATATATACATACATACACACCCATTTTATATACAGTATATACTTATATATGTATAAATAATATATATTGTAAATATAATATACAAATATATATTTTATATATATACATATATAGATATACATAAATAGATATACATATATATATTTATATATATATATATATATATATATATATATATATATATATATATATATATGCACGTTTACATATACATATATCATTGTCGTCATCAGGCTATATAATTCCACTGCAAGGCGTAGGCCTCTCTCAATCGTTCCGTCATTTCGGGGTTATAGTTGTTTCTGGTTTTCGCCGCCGTGTTTTGTTATTTGATTGCGGTGTCTTGCCGGCCTTTGCATTTGCTATTTCCCAATTTCTTGCCTTCTTTGTCCAACTATCATCTTGCCCCTGCCCACTGCCAGTAATTTTTAATTGTCGTAAGTCTATATTCTACTTTCGTCTGTTCCTTAATCCATGTTGCTCTCTTTCTGTCGAACAAGACCCTTTCCATGCCTCTCGTAGCACTTACTAATTTTCTCTCATATCATTTAATTGCAGTCCATATTTCTGACATATATTATAAGGGAGAGAATGCATTGGTTAAAAACTTTTATCTTTAACTGTAGCCATAAGGGTAAAGAACCTTGTATATTACTACCTTTGTAGAAGGCTCTTCGCATTACTTTTGTTTTTCCTTGTCCAACCTTCAGATGCTAATTTTAAAAGATGTAAATGTCGATACATTACTTTCTTCCCTTTCTCCCTCAATTGCAACTTCGTAAATACTTCTTGAAGGCAAGCTGTGAGCAGTTTTGATGAAGTGGATTTGTCATGTGTAATATTTTTAGAATCAGGATTTTATTCATTATTTTACAATGGAATTCCACTGCTCCTTGTTTATGATTTGTTTCTAATATACTGCTGCTACCTGCAGTCTGGTGACTTTTCGTGAACAACGAATGCTATACAGAGAAGCTTCCTGTATTCGTTTGTTTCTGCGTGGAACTGGTTTGCTGTTGAGAATCCACTACATTGAGACATTTGTTAAAAAAGGTTGGCTAATTTTACGACCGCAGTTTTTCTCATCTTGTATATCTGTACAAATGCCATCTTCTGGCGTTTTTCCTTTTTACATGCTTTTAAGTGCACTTTTTGTTTCTCCTGTTGTGATGACCGAGCCGTCTCTAATTTTTGTGTTCATTTCCGTTTGTAGTTAGTCGCTGTAAAAGTCTTCTATGTAGGATTCATGTTGAACAAGTTGTAAACAAAACAACGACAGGAAAACATACGCGTATACCGAAGGCGTTTTCGTTATATTGCTTCCTCAGGCCATACTACTCAAGGGATACAGAGTGGGTTATTTGTTCTATTTTTCAAGTCACATCGGGGATTAGATGTGCGACGACCTTGGATACTTCGTGGTTTCCCGGTCCGGTGTTTATGTTATTATCCGATCGTAGTTATGCTGTTTCCATCATCTTCCTTAGTCGTGGGGCCAATTTTAACGCTGATACCTGACAACAATAATTCATTTATATTTTCATGTAAACGTCCGCACATCTTTCTTCATATAGTTTTTTATTAGTTTTATTAGCTAATTCTATCTTGTCCGTTTGTCTGGGGTTTCTTCTAAAGCAAAGTAGTGACAGAAAACTGTGACTACTTTATGTCTGGCCAGTGAACTTGGCATCTGTCGGATTCGAATACACACTATCTGTTTCATTTTACTTTGGTTTGTTTTTTGGCAAGATAGGCATTCTAATGCTCTTCGGTTTTTTCAATACTCTCAGAGCACTGGAAAACATTTTATTTGTAATATTGAGTTTTAGTATTTGTAGCCTAGCACTTGTCGACACTTCTCAGGATTTAAAATTGATAAGTATTTAACTGGCGTTCATTTTCTTCATATATATGTGTGTAACTATATATATGTGTACATATATGTATATATATATATGTATATATATATCATATGACCTAA
>NW_028234426.1:31671063-31673563 GCF_977035675.1 Penaeus japonicus | reverse complement strand
GCCGGAATTATACTTCACCGATGGTTATTATCTCAAGTCTCACGACCACCTCGGTTTGGTTTCTTTCTTTGTTTTACGCCAATATCATGAAACCATGCACAAAAACATGCAAGAATTCAGGTTTCTTTTATGATTTAGGAATATTCGAAAACTCACTTTTAAGACTAGATAGTATCATATGAACAAGGAGGTGATATTTGCAGAGGTATGGCATGAATCTTTATATAAATAAATCGTCTTATTTATGACGAACAGCAGCGTAGCCAACAGGAAAATCATACTGATCATTCCATCTTCGGTTAACGACAGGAAGGCAGAATGTCTAGTTTGTTTGTCTCATTCTGAATGACGCTGAAGTCAAATTGTTACCCTAATCATATTTATGTTTACTCCTCATTCTTTGCAATATACGTAAGCTCTACATGATTATGCTTTTAGCAATAACTTTTTATTATCGGTAGCTTGAATACATAATATATGAAAGACTTCGACTGCCAATTTAGTTAGGCGAAGTCATATGAATACGAAGAGGCCAAATCATCGTTATATGATATATAACCTATGTAGTTTCGGTGTATTTACATTTTCTTTCCAGTTTCATTTCGAGTTTTCAATTTTCCTTTCGTACTGCGCATTCTGATCCACGTGCACATTTTCCCCTAAGATAGTGTCATTATTGAAAATTGAAAGCAATGCAAGTGCCAGCACAGGATAGGCCTTCATTTCCTGCAACTTTTCTAGACACTGGACCGAAGTAAATTCTCAGTACCATCTGATTCTTTATCACAAAATTTATCACAATAACGAAATTGTGGATAATGTCACATCGGGTACCAGCGTTCACTACGCGAAATGCGTTTTTTTGTTGTTGTTTTTTTACAAATATATATTCCTCAATAGACATCATTAGTCATTAACAGTTTACCATAACTTGTAAGACGTTATTACAAAACAGATTATGTGACTTACTGACTAGGCGCAGAGGCGAAGATAAAAGCTGTTCGGGTGATAAAAGATAACGAAGCACAAAAGACAGATAGACCTACTTGTGATCTGAAGGTTATCCTGACGAGCTGTTTCCTGGAGGAAGATGTGATAGAGTGGGTCGCAGGGTCGGATAGCTCGTGAAATACACAATGCCACTTTAATTAGTGTAGGCTAGAAGGACACACAAAATATAAGGCACACGTAACTAAATTGCCGGAATGGTTAAAGGTCAGACCGTGACCTAGCACTGACAACCTTTAACAGGGACAGCCCACTAGCCGTTCTCTGTCTGCCAAGTACGAGTTAGAGAGCTAAGCAAGAAATTCGTTTAACACCCGACACTATTTCACAAAACAAAACAAGTCATTTTCGACTGACGTAATTATTCCACTTTACACTTTACTTTTTCACTACACATAACTCTTTTTCGTGAGCATAACTAAAATTATATCAATTGCATTTCATTCCTTGTTTTATTTTCAATATGCCATTTCTAATGCAATTGATATGTACGATTCTTTTTCGATAATAGCTTAAAGTTGTTTTCACGTCACTTACCACTATACTTCTCTTGCTAAAAATCACCTGAGGGTAAGCTTTTTCCAATCTAAATACAAATAATTTGGATGTGATTGCAATCATACTCAATCAAGAATAATTTCCGCACTTTCGACCTCCTGTTGACTTTTCAATTCAACCTTTTTTCGAAGCAAAATTAGGTCGTCCACACACCACGAACAATGTAACGGAACTGTTGCGTTTGAACTTTCAACTTGTTTCCGAGTGTAAACACCTATGTTTCGACAGATTTTTAAATAATAATTAATAAATTATAGCAGCGGACTGAAACTTGGAATCATTTAAGCACATCAATTTATTTTTCTGTATTAATGGAACCATATGAATTTTAAAACCGTGTTAATTAAAGTCTTTTATCTATTTTAGAGGCACTAAGAAAGTAAATATCCGGCATAAGCGCAGCTACGAAAATCGATCAGCTGATCGATTTCAAACCCGCGAAATTTAAAATTGCTTCTATTCTCTCCTACGTTTACGTGCTGTGTGTGTGTGTGTGTGTGCGTGTATGTGTGTGTGTGTGTGTGTGTTTGTGTGTGTGTGTATGTTTGTGTGTGTATGTGTGTGTTTGTATTTGTGTGTGTGTATGTGTGTGTTTGTGTGTGAGTGTGTATGTGTGTGTGCGTGTATGTGTGTGTGCGTGTGTGTGAGAGAGAGCGTTTGTGCGTCAATAATATCAGGGAAAGTTTAAAATAGCGCTACGATACCAAAATAACCTTTTACCCAGTATAAACAAAATGTTTCCATGCAAAAATAAGGCTGTATTATTTGTTTTATCTATTTTTGTCTTCACACTTAATTAGGCAATTAAGGGCAATGAACTAGCCTGTCGTAGTATGCGCAAATTGGTAGTAAACAACACGAAAGCCGTGTACAGAGCCATCTTTTATTTATTTTTATTTTTTTTCAGCTTAGCCGAGGATGCGATGTAATCAGA
>NW_028234426.1:31636063-31641063 GCF_977035675.1 Penaeus japonicus | reverse complement strand
ACACACACACTCTCTCTCTCTCTTAAACTTATTTCCTTTATCTCTCTCACTCATTCTCTTTCACACACTCACTCTCTTTTTTCTCTCTCTCTTTCTCTCCTTCATCACCTAGCTGACACACGAGCATCATTGCCAGGTTTGGTTATCATCTGCATAATTTTCTTTGGCGACCAGCATGAATAATCTCCACTTCACGGGCATGGAAGGTCAGAGGTCACACCAATAAGAAGACTCTGACAATGTAGAAATCTTCAGGATAATTATTTGATTTATTTTTTTCTCACTTTTTGTTCGTCTCTTTCTCTCTCTTTATTTGTTTGCATCTTTCTCTCTCTTTCTTTGTTTGTCTCTTTCTCTCTCTTTCTTTCTTCACATTTGGTCTATTTTCCTTATGGTTTGTTTATGAGAAAAAGAGAAGATGGAGGGAGGGAGATGCACTATTTTTCATATATATGAATATATATATATATATATCATACAGATATTTCCCTATTCTCCTTCGTCAAATTAAATCATAACTTGTTTTAAATCAGGAGCGATAAATGGCTAATCCATAAAGCATTTTCTTTTTAAAAACTGAAACTCAAAACCACCTAGTTCTGCCAGCCACATGCTTCATTAACTTCGCAAGTCTGTCGTTCTTTCCCTCCTATCTGGTAAGCTCTCATTTCGCAAGGGACTGGTTTGATCCTAAGTCGTTCTGTATAGAGAAGCTCCGAACTAGAGATGATGTATGTTACTCTATCTTTGCAAGCAGCAACGGCAAATACATATTTAGTGTCATTGCCTGCCAGCTTCTGAACACCTCGCATTTGTTCAGGTTGATCCGGTCATTATTCACATAATAAGATAGACCGACTTCTCCGTCGAATGTGCCGCTAAATCGCTCTTTTTATCTGAGGGACGAGTATCATTTATTATGTATTTCCATTACTTTTTTTTAAATTATTTATCGGTCTTTTTATTCGTTTTCAGCTTAATCCTAATGCATCCTTCTCCAAAGATCTACTTATATAAGTTTGATATGCCCTTTTTGCAAAAAGCACGTTGCGAAATACCTGCAGGCTAAATAGCAAGTACCTCGCAAGATATTTAAGCCGACCTTGCTGGTACGAACAATGTGGTTAGAGTGACTCAACAGTTCGATGCATCACAAAAGATCTTTTGGCGACGTTAGTAACTATCTCAGGAAGGCGTGATAGATATACGAAGGATGTCATTTCCGATATTATCAACGACAGCTGCATGCAAAAGCTATTATTGCAAGTCTCCGATCCCCCCCCCCCCACACCCGCTGGTGGCTTCGCACCTTAGAGATACAACTTTCCCAGGAGGACTTCGACAAATCGTCCAGCCTATCTTCATCAATTTCCCGACGCCGGATTGAAGTTCCAAAGCTCACCATCGCAAGTGTCAACTTCCTCAGTCGTCCATCTTTAGTGAATAAAAAAAAAGGGAGAGCTTACGTCAGCCGGCTCCATGCTGACCTTTCTATCACCACCTAAAGCATAGAAAACGGGTTTTGCCGAGTGCCCAACAAAACACCCCTGGGTCAGTATTATATACATTATCCTCATTATCCTCGTGATTATGGCTGTTTCCAATACCATTATTGTTGTTACTGTGTGCATGTCATTCGGCTTGCAATGGCGACAGACTTCATTATTGCATGTTCTCGGAGTGGAATTCTTGTCATCATAACTTCATATCGTTATTCCCGTAGCGTTTTTACCAGTAGAAAAGCATTTTAATCGTCATGCTGCTGAGGCAGATGTACTAATGCTTCCAACAGCAATCAGCCTTATCATTTTTGATACTGTTAATGCCAGTCTTATCACTGGTATGCACTTACTGTCATTGTAGTGTCATTATGACCTTCCTACACCCTAACATCTTGGCAATATGTCATCTTCTTTGTTATCATATTATTGATATCATGGTTTTTAATTATCTCATATCCAGTATTATTATTATCATTATTCTTATCATTATCATGATTCTTCATTTTCATTTATGCTAATATCATTTTTAATTTTATGACCAGCATTAATATGATAATCACCATCACTATCATCGCCATAACCATAAACATCCCTCTCATTATTACAGTAAGTAATATTCAATCATACCATAATTACTTCTGTAATCATCACACAAACGACATTAATAATCAGCACTCCATCAACATCATAAAAAAACATCATTACAACAATCACAACTATTATAACCATGACTGAAGACTGCAACACCAGTGAGATACTCGGCAGGACGGGTTCGAAGTGTGAAATTGCAACGAGATTCGACTCTGCACTCAGTGATGGATATTTTGAAGCACGAAATCAGACAGGAGTTTGTGAATGGCATTGAGGTCTGGAGGGAGAATAAGAGGCAGGGCTTATGGCAACCTGTGGGAGGTGGAGAAACACAGCCTGGATAGAGGAAGGATGGAAGTCAGTAAGAGAAGTAAGAGGAAGAGGACGAGTGTGTGAAGGAGATAAAGGTCGGAGGAATGTTGCGGTTACAAGGACTAGAGACGGTGAAGGTGGTGGACTTTAGATACCTGGAGAGTGTGTTGGGGGAATACATGGAGAGTGTGTTGGAGTAATACCTGGAGAGTGTGTTGGAGAAATGCCTAGAGAGTGTATTAGAGGTGTAACTGGAGAGTGTGTTGGAGGAATACCTGGAGAGTGTGTTGGAGTAATACCTGGAGAGTGTGTTGGAGGAATACCTGGAGAGTGTGTTGGAGTAATACCTGGAGAGTGTGTTGAAGTAATACCTGGAGAGTGTGTTGGAGAAGTGCCTAGAGAGTGTATTAGAGGTGTAACTGGAGAGTGTGTTGGAGGAATACCTGGAGAGTGTGGTGGAGGAATACTTGGAGAGTGCGTTGGAGGAGTACCTAGAGAGTGTGTTGGAGGTGTAACTGGAGATTGTGTTGGAAGAATACCTGGAGAGTGTGTTGGAGAAATGCCTAGAGAGTGTATTAGAGGTGTAACTGGAGAGTGTGTTGGAGGAATACCTGGAGAGTTTGGTGGAGGAAAACCTGGAGAGTGTGTTGGAGGAACACCTAGAGAGTGCGTTGGAGGAGTACCTAGAGAGTGTGTTGGAGGTGTAACTGGAGAGTGTGTTGGAAGAATACCTGGAGAATATGTTGGAGGAATACCTGGAGACTGTGTTGTAGGGACAACACATGTAGGACGACTTGGAGACACAGTGAGGGCGATTGAGGAGTGATCTGCATATGTCGGGAGAAGGATGCTTAAAATGGAGCCACCAGAATAAGAATAAGGCTAAAGGGGCTTTTGGATATGGCAAGGGAGGACATGCAGGCAGTCACTGTGACAGACGAAATGGCAAAGGACAAGGCGAGGTTGAGCTGGATGACGTCAATTCTGATTATGATAATTTTATATAAGATTATATTAGCAGGGCTAAACATATATGTGTATGTACACACACACACACACATGATAGACTATCATAGATATATAGACAGTTTAACAGATTTTTTTAATTAGATAAGTTGAATCCCTTTTTTTTTTGGGGGGGGGCTGCGTTGAATACTCCCGGTAATGCTACGAAAGCTTATTACTGTGCAGACACATACACGCACAGAAAGAGCGAGCGAGCGAGAGAGAGAGAGAGAGAGAGAGAGAGCGAGAGAGAGAGAGAGAGAGAGAGAGAGAGAGAGAGAGAGAGAGAGAGAGAGAGAGAGAGAGAGAGAGAGAGAGAGAGAGAGAGAGAAAGAGAGAGGGGGGGAGGCAGTAAGATAATACGACTGATGTAGATGATTAAGACTCGGCGACTCTTCAATCAGAAAAAAAGGGGGATTCCAACCATACCTACTTACATACAGACAGACGCCGAGATCTTCAGTTTCAATGCCATGCTTGGAAAAAAGGATAGAACAAAGGGAATAAAAAAACAAAACACAAAGGTTACACGGATCGCAGTCCCATTTAAACGAGCGGTACAGCGCAAAAGAGATAGAATATGATTCAACGGGTTTGCAGACGTATTTTAAAGCGGTGTTTAAATCTAACGGCTTTTAACGACATCGTCCAGGTGAGTTGTTTTCGGTCTCGTGCGGAATTATTTGATAAGGAAAAGTAGATTTTTGCGTCAATTGTTGCTGTATCGAGAGCCTGTTTAGTTTACAATGGTGTGTTCTTTTTCTTTTCTTTTTTTTAAATATGGTTCATTTATCTTCAACTGTGTACTTGGCTTTATTAGAGTATTGCCTTACCGTTCGTACCCTGGTTATGTTTTGATAGTATATGCCTTGTACCCCCTTAATATCGATATTACATTACTTAATATCATTTAGAAAGTATGCACCTAATTTATACACATGATACTTGACCTTACAATAGAAAAACATTACATAATCGAATAATAAAACAGTATATTCTTTTGTTATGAGGCATTCAATTTATTACTTAAAGAGTATGGGTATGTTAGAAGAATCTACCATGTGATTCTTTAACATTTACAAAGAGTTTCTGTAAAGGGAAGAGTATCAGCTGAGCGACCGTCCTCTTATCCAAATTCATTGTGTCAAATGTGTGTTTATGTATGTGTGTATATGTCTATGAAAAAGACCTGTAAATGTTCTTTTGCTGAATGACTGTCTATTGTGTTAAAGTTCGGAAGAGTGAATCTGAAGTTCTCTGCGCATCTTTTTTTCAATATACTTCGTTCCTTATTACTTTACTTATCATGATAATCGAATTGTTATTGTGGGCATTTCGTAGATTGATAATTTCATCTATTTATGATATACTTACATATCATAATTATTGTAATTAGTCATAATTACATATAAACTCACAGTCATTGAAGTCCTCATATTCTTTTAAAGAAGAATTACAGACAACCAACTAACAGAGGAAATTCTATATAAGCATCAGAAAAAAATATATTGCCCAACTTTCTGTCGAGATCTCCGATGCGAAGCTTTGCCACGGCAAGTTTGATTTGGCAAAACGCAACAGATTCCTCTC
>NW_028234426.1:31626063-31628563 GCF_977035675.1 Penaeus japonicus | reverse complement strand
TCATCACATTCAATATACATTTCCTAAAACATGCACTTATCATGAGAAAATCAGCAAACGCCCTCTTCCTCCCATCCCTCTTGTCGCGTAGAAAGGCTATATATAGTCTGACTCGTGTTGGGTTTGTGTGTAGAGTAGATGTTATGGATGGTGACTTCGCCCTTCCGATCGTAGCCCTAGTCCTTTGCCGTGCCGATACGACTGTCGTAAGGTGCGAAGGACAGTGATGATGCCCTAATGCTCTGAAGTTTTGAACATTCGCCTTCGTCAAATATATTCCATACGAAGGAAATGACAATCGTTCCAATTTGGTAAAATGAGTAATGACAATGCGTGAAAATAATGCGACTCGAGGAATATGACAATGCGAAGACGACGGCGAAGACCATGAGGTGAAGATAACAAGGGTTGGGCCGTTAGAATTGAAGAAGGCGATGCCGCCCTTCTTTATTTTTCTACTATCTACTACCAGTTAAAAAAAAATATATATACATATATATACATATATAAATAAATAAATAAATATATATATATATATATATATATATATATATATATATATATATATATATATATATATATTCGCCTGATAAAGTTGTATATGATTTTTACTTGGAAACTACAGGTAGAACCTTTGTCACCCATATGAGACACTTGCATTGCCATATGACTCAACATTGCAAAAGAGTTCGATCGCCACAAATCTCATATTTCATGCTACCTTTAACACGAAACTCACAACCTGTTTCAAAAAGAGGTTCAGACAAGCAAAAGTTAGCATAATCTGCTAGCAAAGAATACCAGTAATCAAGGCTATATTGATAGCCATGCTGATCGTCCCATTCCTATTTCTGATACTATCCTTAGCACCATTGATAACTACGACATAAATTACACCATATCCCCTCAAGGACCTAGAAGCATAAATTTTCTTCATCGCTATGGTATATTCAGATTTTTGAGAATACCAGTTGGTCGATTAAAAAAAGGTGAAGTAGTTGCTGCTCTTACTGGATATGAAAACAGGTTGCTATTACCTAGCATTGATTGTTGCAAAGTTGCGCCTTGTGTTATCCTGAGAGTTATAATTATCGTAAGAATAACAGTAATGGTATTTGATAATTATGACAGTGATGAGAGCGTTTGTATCAATGACACTAGAAATATCAATAATCATGATGATATTAAAAGATGATAACAATTTTATTATAGCAAGGATTATATGATAACGTAAATAAAGGTAATAACAATAACTGAAATAATAAGATTTATGATAAGTATAAAAATAAGAGCAATAAATATATTGATAATAAAGACAGTTATAACAATAAACTTGATATAAACACATACACACTCGATATTGATAATAATGATAATGATTATGATGTTGGGGATAATAACAGTAGTAATGATAATAATGTAATAATAATGATGATCACTATGATTATGAGAGTAATAGTAATGATAATATTGACGAGAATGATAATAATAATGATGATAAGAGTGATACCGATGATAATAACAATAACAACGGTGATGATGATAATGACAATAACGATGATGATAGTGATACAGATGATGAATATAATGACGGTGATGATGATCATGATGATAATGATGACGATGATGATGATAAGGAAAATTAAAAGAACGATGAAATAAATTAACCACATTATCCAGTTGCTTGGCCAGTGAGAAATTCGAGAGCAGGAGGTCAACTTAGGGATGATCGGGAGTTGTAAAATCTCTAATGAGGCAATCATTATACCTTCATCACATATGCCAGTTGGTCTTGCTGTTTTACACAACTCGTTTAGAAAGAGAGAGAGAGGGAGATAAAGAGAAAGTGGGGAGGGAAGAAGAGAGGGAGGGGAGAGAGAGTGAGAGAGAGAGAGAAAGAGAGGGGGGGAAGAGAGAGAGAGAGGGGGGGGAGAGGGGGGGGAGGGAGGGGGGGGGAGGGAGGGAGGGAGGTAGAGAGAGAGAGAGAGTAAGAGAGCGGAGGAGGAAGAGAGAGAGAGAGAGAGAGAGAGAGAGAAAGAGAGGGGGAGGGAGGAAGAGAGAGAGAGAGAGAGAGAGAGAAAGAGAGAGAGAGAGAGGGAAAGAGGGGGAGAGGGAGGAAGAGAGAGAGAAAGAGAGGGGGAGGGAGGAAGAGAGAGAGAGAGAGAGAGAGAGAGAGAGAGAGAGAGAGAGAGAGAGTAAGAGAGGGGGATGGGGGAAGAGAGAGAGAGAGAGAGTAAGAGAGGGGGAAGGAGAGAGAGAGAGAGAGAGAGAGAGAGAGAGAGAGAGAGAGAGAGAGAGAGAGAGAGAGAGAGAGAGAGAGGGAGAGAGAGAGTAAGAGAGGGGGAGGGAGGGAGGAAGAGAGAGAGAGAGAGGGGGGGAGGGATGAAGAGAGAGAGAGGGGGGGGAGGAAGAGAGAGAGAGAGAAAGAGAGAAAGTGACATATGAAATCTGTAAGAAATAAAGAGCAGAGGGTGAAACAAAAGTTTATTCGAGATGACGC
>NW_028234426.1:31601063-31603563 GCF_977035675.1 Penaeus japonicus | reverse complement strand
ATATTTTCCCATCAATTTGCTATATTTTTCTATATGTTTTCAATAATTTTCCAAATATTTCAAAAACATTCATTTATATATCATGTTTCTCTCCTTAGGGATGAGAAAAGGCTGAAAGCGAATGAGTGATAGATAAGGTTAACTCGTTCTGTTAAGAGAGAGAAAATTATAAGGAAAATCAGCGGAGAGGAAGAGAGAAATAGAATGAAGGAGAAAGGAACGGAGAGAAGGAGAGTGAGTGGGACGCGGAGAAACAGAAGGGAGGAAAGAGGAGAGAAGGAAAGACTGAAGGAGTAACGGATTGGGGGAGGGAGAAAGACTGAAAGAGTAGAATTGAGGAAGGAAGAAAGAAAGAAATACTGAAGGAGGGAGAGAAAAAGAGAGGGTGAAGGATGGGGAAGGAGAGTGAAAGAATAAGAGAGAGATAAGGAGAGTAAGAGAGAGACCAGGAAAGGAAGAAAGATAAGATACGAGAGATGTGGAGGAGCGTAGGGTAGAAAAACGAACGAAAATAGAGCAATATGAAGCAAGAAGAAGAAAAAGAAGAGAAAAAGAATGAGAGGAGCAATGAGAAGGAGAAAGAGAAAGAAATGAGAGGAGCAATGAGAAGGTGAAAGAGAAAGAGAAAAAGAATGAGAGAAGCAGGGAGAAAGAGAAAGAGAAAAAGAATGAGAGAAGCAGAGAGAAGGAGAGAGAGAAAGAGAAAAAGAATGAGAAGCAGGGAGAATGAGAAAGAGAAAGAGAAAAAAAAGAGAGAAGCAGAGGAAGGAGAAAGAGAAAGAGATAGAAAGAAACTGCGGATTATTGTCCAAACAGTAGTTGTAGTCAACAGAAGGTCGGACGAAAAAGGTTGTCTAAAAAACCTTACCATGTTTACTTCACCTCCATTTTTTTTTTTTTTTTTAGTTTCATAAATCAATTAAGATTTTCCTTTTATTCTTAAAGGACAGGAATCCCATCTATAATTCATATCATCAACAGTCCAACTGATCTTCCGGTCTGATATGACATCTAACGTGCTCTTAGGGTCATCAACTATGAGCTATTCATTGTGTTTTTATCTTCAGAAACAGTAATGGATTGCATTAAGGAGTATATAATACTATAGAAATAAACATAATGGGTCTACCCTTTTACTGTGGGTCTTTTCATCACCGATGTACCATAATTCTATTCAAAGATTGAAAACAAATATATATATTTAAGATTGCATCTCCCAAAATCACATACCATAACGTACCCATCCATTCTACGTCTATTCTCACCCTCATTTCTGCCATCGTGCATAATTGCAATAATAAGAATAATCACTCCACAAATTTGAGCTAACTCTGAGTTCCGAGTTCGTGATCACTAATGCTCTTGACGGCGACTTAGAGCTCGTAGGTTATTGCCTTTCAACACATCAAAGGCGCGATGACTTGGCGTTCTCTCTCTCTCTCTCTCTCGAATCAGACCATCTACTCTCAGATCTCCCTCTCTCTCTCAACTCTCCACTTCTCATCTCTCTCTCTCTCTCTCTCTCTCCCCGATCTCTCTCTCTCTTCTATCATCTTCTTTCTCTCACTCTCTCTCTTTCTCTCTCGATCTTTCTATCTATCTATCTCTATCTCTCTCCCTCTTCTTTCTCTCTCTCTCTCTCTCTCTCTCTCTCTCTCTCTCTCTCTCTCTCTCTCTCTCTCTCTCTCTCTCTCTCTCTCTCCTCTCTCTCCTCTCTCTCTCTCTCACTCTGATTGTTCCTTATGTACAGATCTTTTTAAGAGACTTGTCCTTTTTGTTGCGTTTAATAAAACCGACGGTTGATTAGGCATTTATTTAAGTTTCTTTTTTCTATCTATCAATCTATCTCTATCTCTCTTTCTCTCTCTCTCTATCTATCTATCTCTATCTCTCTCCCTCTCTCTCTCTCTCTCTCTCTCTCTCTCTCTCTCTCTCTCTCTCTCTCTCTCTCTCTCTCTCTCTCTCTCTCTCTCTCTCTCTCTCTCTCTCTCTCTCTTTCTCTCTCTCTTTCTCTCTCTCTCTCTTTCTCTCTCTCTCTCTCTCTCTCTCTCTTTCTCTCTCTCTCTCTCTCTCTCTCTCTCTCTCTCTTTCTCTCTCTGATTGTTCCTTATGTATAGATAGTTTTAAGAGACTTGTCCTTTGTGTTGCGTTTAATAAAACCGACGGTTGATTAGGCCTTTATTTAAGTTTTTTTCTCTCTCTCTTTTTTAGTAAGTATACTGACTTATCAAAAAAAAAAAAAAACTACTTCACACGACAACTAGAAAGGATCCTTAGCGTTAAAAAAAAAAAAAAAAAGAATATATTACAAATTTATATACCATAACTTTACGGCGATCGATATACAACGACACTGGACATATTTATAAGAGATGTTGCGATGTCCTCTAGACACCATCCCCTTAAAGCAAATTTACAGCCCGGAAAAAAAGGTAAAATCGATAAGCTTAAAGTGAGTGTGAATAGACGACGGAGAAAAGACAGTATCTGACACGTTAAA
>NW_028234426.1:31563563-31566063 GCF_977035675.1 Penaeus japonicus | reverse complement strand
TGTGTATGTATGTATACTTAACAAAATAAAAATCGTCGGTATCATAAGGCTGGCATTGCTGTGTAGGATTCAAAGCAATATGATTCATACAGACTTAAAAACGATACAGCTTCGAGTCACATAATAATGCTGACTAAAGTAAAATCACAGCTCCTCACCTATCACTCGACTGCAACAAATAATTATCTGATAATTATCCCGACGATGCAGTTGAGCAAGACTTAGGGTATGGGTGCAAATAGGGTTACAGGTTCAGGGTCGGAAGAGTATGGTCGTAGCTACTGTAGGTGGCGCTGACAATTATCTTGGCTTTGTTATGTAGCCTCGCCAACTATTATTATTGTGGGTAGCAAGAGTCAAGGTTAAGACAGGGTAGTCGAAGGAACTTGAATAAGTCCTCACACCAGCGTTGCCTGTTGTGAGTCGAATGCAAAGCATCCAAAATAAAACCCTGCAACACTTATGCACGCTGCAGCTTGCCCGCGTAAGCTGCTACACGCTTTTGGAAATGTATGCGCACATATGTTCTAGGATTGTAATGACCACTCAGACCATCGCAATAGCGGGGGGGGGGGGGGGGGGGGGGGTGGGGAGGGGGGGGGGGGGAAGGGGGGGGGGGGGGGGGGGGGGGGGGGGGGGGGGGGGGGAGGGGGGGGGGGGTGGGGGGGGGGGGGGGGGGGGGCTGGTTGGGGGGTAATTTCATGATTTTACCGCAATAATCGCCGTTTTAGTATAACTATTTTAGATAAAAACAATGACAACGCTGGAAACTTCTTGTAAAACAACATCCACAAAATTCTCTCAAGATACTCCACCAACGTAGACTCGCCCAGAAGAAAAAATGCAGTCTGATTACGAGGTTCGACCTTAATTGTAAGATTTTTCGATTTTTTTCGTTTAGTAAATACGTTAATAGATGCACATTAAAATGGAGATGAGGGGGGGTGCTCTGCTCCGGGTGGGGGGGGTCCTCTCTACACGTTTAAAAAAAAATAGAAACGAGGAACGAAAAAATAGAAATCGAATGAATTCACAAATTCCTGGATATTAGCAGCTGCGATTAAGCTCTCTCTCTCTCTCTCTTTCTTTCTTCTCGTTTTTAATTTCTCTTTTCCTCTCTCTCTTTCCCTCTTCTCTTTCTTTTTCTTCTCTCTTTAATTCTCTCTCTTCATCTATCTTCTCATCCTCTTTCCCTTTCTTTCTTTCTCTCTCTTCTCTTCTCTTCCCTCTTACTATCTATTTCTCTTCTATCCTCTCTCCGCTTCTCGCTCTCTCCCTCTCTCTCTTTCTTCTCTCTTCATCGTCTCTTAAAGCTTCTCTCTCTCCTCGTCTCTCTTTCTTCTATCTTCTCGGTCTCTACTCCCCATCATCTCTCTCTCTCTCTCTCTCTCTCTCTCTCTCGTCTTCTCAAAAGTCTTCTTCTACTCATCTGTTCATTCTTCTTTGGGTCATTCTCTCTCTCTCTTATGAGATTATAAGTATGAACATTTATATGACATTTAATTACACCTAGTATCATATAAACAATATCATTATGGAAATTTCACCACTCTAACTTGCTCGAGGCAAATCGCCGGGTCAGGTGAAGGTAAAAACTATTGATTGTTAGGAAATTCGCATATTTGCTCCCAGTACCTACACTCCTAAATAGAGTTTAAAAACTACCCTACGACTGCACGATCTTACATTAGACTACCCTTTCCCGCATAACCACCGTTGGGGACGGCGGATGCGAGCCCTTCATCATATAAGTCAGAAAATCTAGAACATACAGAATAGGACCGGGTAATCGACTACGCTACCGTGCTGCGCGCCTGAATTTGCTCCGCACTGTTTATACGTGTTGTGATAGTGTTTTAATTATTATGTGATTAATTCTGATATATATTTAAATATCACGTATATATATAGTATATATATGATTTATATATATATATATATATATATATATTATATACATATACATTCCCTATATATATATATAAATAATATAAATATATAAGTATATATGTATAGAGGATATAGTATAATATTACGTATATGTATGTGTGTGTGTGTGTGTGTGTGTGTGTGTGTGTTATATACATATATCATACTATAAGTTATATATATATATATGTGATATATTTTATATGTGTGTTGATATATACATATATCAAGTGATATATTATATATACCATATATATAGTGTTTGTGCGCGCGGTTCGTGCTCTGGCGCGTGTGAATTATATATAAAGTATATATGAATATTATATATCTCTGTTGTATGTATGTGCGCGCGCGTGTGTTTGTGTGTGATTATATGTATATATATATTATATATATATATATTATATTCTTAGCGAGAGAGGAGGAGTTGACGGTATATACGGTATCGATAGTCTATAGTCGTAATATATATAGTTGATAGCGCATAACATGTTGTGGAGAGGAGAGATAGTTATATATAGATATATATATATATATGATATATATATTTAGAATAACATATATGACTCAT
>NW_028234426.1:31511063-31513563 GCF_977035675.1 Penaeus japonicus | reverse complement strand
GATGAAATCATCGTACCCATCTTGACGTATTAGAGTTCTTTATATATGTACTCTTATATCCATGTTCGACGTGAACAGGTTCTGTTTAATTTTATAGACTGTTTCCATCCGTCTTTTTCACGATTTTTCTTAATTCAAAATATTTTACTTGATATTGTGCAATTCACCCCCCTACTCTTCCCTAATATAATACAGCATAAACTGTAGCATTATCTTCTTCCCTTTTTTTCTCTCTCTCTTTTACTAAAGTATTTACTGGCAGAAACATCTAGAACGAAATTTGCAACGGATATGATTTTTTAAATTCAACGTTCTCACTTCAAAAGCTCTGCAACACGCATCCAGAAGATTTACAAGCTGCCCCACACACATGTAGATAATTAGTTACCAATAGCCCAATCTGTCGGGAACAATAAAATGCAAATCACCCAAAAAGAAATAAAACCGTTCACGAGGGATTTCATTTCTCTTGGCCTTGCAAACCGGTTACGCCTTACGCCTCTTACGCACGTTCGCATCTTGTATCTGATTTCGTTAATATTCCTCATTTGCGCTGGGAGACATTGTATCCAAGGACCGGCAGGACTGACTGAACGCCGTGCATATACTAGACCATACGGGGGTGTATGTCTATGTCTATGTCTATGTTGGGTGTAGGACTCCCTGGGCTACCTCCGGAGAATTCTTGCTTTTTATTTCCCCCCTTTAGCATCTAGTTGATATTCATGTATGCAACGTTTACCTCGGACGGAGAGAGAAAGCAGGAAAAAACGGCGGAGAATAAACCCGCGATGGATGTTATTCAGAACTGAGACAGACAACCATCATTATCATACATTCCGCCCGACGACGTACCCTACTTTGCCCAAAATACCCCGGGTAATCAAGAACCTCTTACGTAACCATATTTGTTTATTTGCATTCCTACCGATCAGCAGTATCTTTTGTCTGCTTCTTTTTAGCTCTGTTGCAAAAGGGATTAATTAAAACTTGTTCGGCTACTGAGTGAGATTACGTCATCCTCAGTCGGTTTAATTAATTCCTGGAGAGTGCGGTGCAATTATCCTTGATAAGAAAGAGAAAGAAAAAACATATCACCGAGTGTATATCAAGACATAGACGCTTCTGAGTCTTTCGAGGCACATCATACAGTAACTGACGCATGTATGATGCTTAGTACAAAATCATGATATTTAAAGAACGTATTACATAGGCCGAATAAAAGTTATTTTTTTTTAACACAATTTGAATGTTATCTTTGATTCGTATAGTTCTAAATGCTTCGTATATGAATAAAATAAAACCAAACCGAATCTGAGAATGGGCCACAATGACAAATGGATCTACTGACATTCCCAGTTGCAATAAACACGTCTCTGATTAATCTGTGGTATGGATTTCAAAAACAACACAGGAGCCTAATCACTGGATCCTGTGAGTCAAAGCTAGAGGTTTTAGTTTTAGTTTTATTTCTAAATGAATTGTATATGTTCCATGCCTCTTTCAGTAATGTATATATTCCATGCCTCTTTCAGTAACTTCGATTGATGAATCAATACTCTTCTCCAACTTTTGTTTAACTGTAGTATTACCAAAAGTAGAGAAGTATTGATCTATAGTGACGAAAAGATTGAGGTATCCGATTACGGATTTTTTACTGTCTGGAGATCATTTTCAAGGTGTTTAGAAGACCCTCTACAGCAGTACAAGAGGAAACGACAAAGACGAGTTCTAAACCACCATACATTATGCCAAGATTTCTGCTTCCTACCTGAAATATCCCTATAATCAGGTGCTGTTAAAAGACTCTCATAACAAGAATGATTAGTCGTATTCTATCCAGAAATGAAAGAGGAAAAACCTGAACCTGCAAGTCTTCATCTATTTCTCAGGATTCTCAGAATGTTCGCTTTTACTATCCACTTCCTTCTTACCATTTACACATTTTCGTAAATGGTTATCTTTTCATTAGGTGAACCATGTTTGCGTGTTCGCAGGCCATAACTTCGCTGCAGTGTAGGGGAGGGCGGTGAGAACACAAGTCGTAGGTTCTTTATGGCGGGCAACAGACGAATTTGGTGATCTATTTATAAGGAGGTTCGGGTGGCAGGAGATGCAAGACCGACGTTACTCGTGGTTGCGGCTGGACATGGGGGGCTGGGGTGGGGGAGGGGGGATGGGGGCTCATGGGGGTGAACATATTGAGCGCCATGGGGGCATAAAAGAGCGCTGGACCCAATTTGTCTTCGGATTTTCATTGACTATATATTAACTAACTAAATTGAAACAAGGACGAAGTTACCCGGAATAGATCGGGTCAGGAATGTTACCTGCATAGTTACCTTTTAAGTTTCTTTTTTTAATAATGTTTAGGATGCGCAATTGTTACTTTGCGTGTCCTACGATAAAAATATATGATGGATCGTGATATAAAGAGGTGCATGTGCTATACATCCATCAATTGGACCAGGAATATAACATATAATCAGTGATAGCATGA
>NW_028234426.1:31503563-31506063 GCF_977035675.1 Penaeus japonicus | reverse complement strand
TCACGCTAATTTGCATCGGTAACAGCCAAGGCCGTTTGCCTTGTATTCCATAAACTCATTTCCTTTGTACTTATACAAGAAGGCTATTACTGTCATTTTGAGCCGCTTGGTATTTTGAGATATTTCAAATTGCATTATGAATACACTGTGTGAATATACATGGCGTATGTCAACAACAAAAACTTACCTCGCCGAAACTAATAAGACTTTTGCTGTCTTGTCCAGTTACTTCCATCTTAAGTGTGGGTTAAAGGGGATATCAATCTTTGGTTTGACGTTCATCTGCTGACATCCTTCACAGAGAAGGAGAGCCCCTCCTGACATGTGTTAATTTTGTGTCTGATTCTAAGCATAAATGTTCGTCAGTTACGGTTGGCGGTTGACTCAGCTGTCAGTATACCCCACTGCTGGAGGCAGGTTACCATTGTGCTTCATTATTCTCAAATTAGCTGGATTTAGTGTCGGTGAGCGAAAGAGTCTAAATGGTCAGTTCGTAAGGCAGTTATCTTTATACATCTGACATAATCGTAGGTAACCCTTCAGCCGTTAGGGCCACTGCGAAGTCACATTCTGGTTGCTGGAAGGACAAGATATGGTGGTAAAAATGAAGATGGAATACCGACGACTACTTTCAATAGTCGTTGCAGATGAATATGTCTCACATTCGTAGTATATTTAATTGTGTGCGGCAACGTTGCAAAAGTATTGATCGATTTTTTCCTAAAAGTGAATAAATTTCCTGCAAAATGCCGAAAACTTTGGCTCGATCATCATACCATTATTAATTGTCTCTAAAGTAAATGATGGAAGTTTTCTCTTCCATGGAAATGCTTTGTGTCTCATGTTGTGGAAAACTTAATCCCTCAATATGTAAGTTGATTTTACTACTATGGGTTCTTGTACCTACTAAAAGTCTTCCCTGAACAGCGCAGTGGAAAACATAATTATGTGTGAGTCACCGATATTTCTCCGGAAGCTCATGGCTCAGTGATCGAGGAATACCATATGTGCACAGCCAGTCTTCAAGGCCCGTTCAAAATCTGTATATTGCCTCAAAAAATATTTACCACATAAGGTTTAAATGTGTTTCAAAGATTGACCTTACTCAGTGTGACGTCAAGAATCTGCTGCCTTGATCAAAATACTTTGTAGGCCAACAACTACTGTTACGTGTGCAGTTTGCTATTTCAAGGTTACAGGCCTACACCTGTAACTTAGTGAATGCTTCATTAAACATTTATTGCACTGGTAATTGCATAACCGATGTAATGGGCAATTACCACTTTGAAAATTGCGCGCGCTCGTCAGTGGCTATTACACTTGCTTACCCAGGAGAATAACAAGGTATTCTCTGCCATTTCCAAATATTTATTGATCATAAAAGCGTCACTGCATATATTATTGGTCAGCAATTTTACAAAGATATTTGGCTTCAGGTTATTTTTTGGCAATTTTACCATCACTAACAATCCGCAATGTTTATATTATTATCATTATATTTGACAACTACAGTAGAGAAATGAAAATGCTATGATATTAGTCGACATAATGTGAACGTAAGTATATATTCAGTTGGAGAAAATTGCCTATGAAAATTTGCATTGGTAATAGGAGGGCTAGGAGTGACCTATCTATTGCAATTGCAGTAAATATGGCCTACGAGCTACTCTCTTTCAAAAGACGTAATGCGTAAATCGATATGTCAAGATTAAAATCGAGTTCGTAATTTCAGACAATATATATATAACGTAATTGATATAAGCGTTAAGGTAAGCAAGGTAAATACAGGAAAATCGTTCGTAGTTCGGTAGGCATAGTTAATTATTTAAAAAAGGCCACGCGTCGTCAGTAAGAACTAAATTAGTATCAATAGACTACTTATGCTGTCTACTGCCCTGGAATAGCAGTTTTAGTCCGTGGAAAATATAGTGACGATGTTTGTCCCTATTGCTGGAGAGGACAAATTTCGAAAAAAAATACAAATAACACCGATAAACTATGGTGTTACTCATACTCGTTACTCGTTTCCATTTCTTTGGGGATCCACTGTCTAACCTTGCTTATGGAAACCGTTTTTTATATAACATTAGCTGTCAAGGTTTACAAGGTCAATCTTGCTGGAATGGAATATGTCATGAAAGTTAGCAATCTTTCACGCAAGAGAGTGTGTGTGTGTGTGTGTGTGTGTGTGTTCATGTATGTGTGTGAGTGTGCATGCAAGCAAGCAAGCGTGTCTGTGGCTGTTACTGTAGCTTGTGCTTGTCTATTTTTGCGTTACTGCATTCTTGTGTACATGCACGTGTGTGTTTATGTGCATTTGTTCAGGTGCTGGAGTGCATATATGTTTGCTCGCTTGTATTATTTTCATAGTTCTGCGTATGTGAAATTATATACTTAAGTGTTCTTATCTCTCTATTCCAAAAAAATATCCTTTGATATCAAGGAAATAATTATTACGGGTAATTTTCTTATTAAGATAGTTTTACTGGAATTACTAATC
>NW_028234426.1:31488563-31496063 GCF_977035675.1 Penaeus japonicus | reverse complement strand
GTTCGTTTATCTACGTATTTACCGATGAAGACGACATGTGTAAATTAGGATAGGGAAAAAAATGCCAACGCTTTCGATTTAAAGAAAATAGAAATTCTCCGTAAAAATGTCCGTTTACATTAATATTTATAAAAGGCCGTCTGGCTGAACCAATAGTAGTCTGTCAACAGAATGTGATGTTTGCAATCTCGTCAATCCACACTTTTTCCTTGCATCTCTTGTGACGAAATCCTTCGAGCTTTTTACACCGCCTACAATCTTAAATCACATTTGTCTCAATAAGAGGAAAACTAATCAGGTATATCAAAGAGATTAAGAAGTTAAACAGACTTGCAAAGGCTGAATCGTCGTGCATGATAACATCCAATAAATCCTTGCCTGGTCCTAACTATGATCGCTAAGTCAGTGTGAAGACGCCGCCACTCTCAGGTTGAATAAGCGGAGCCGCCATTCATGAATGCATTCTTCGCGAGGTAATAAATTTTGGCAAATCCGGCAGAATGTAATTGGATTATCTAAGTTTCTTTGACCTTTAATTTCCTTTATCAAGGTTAGCCACTGCAGTTTTCTTTGATGTTTACACACAATTTTACTATTCTTTTCATTATTTTTGTACGCTCTCTCCTTATATACGTTAGCGCTATGGCTGATGCACCGGGATAGGATGACTAATACCACTGTGCTGCACGCGCTTCAGTTTGTTCAAATAGTGGTGAAACATGCAAACAAGTGCATCGTCACAATAAGAATAAACTACTTGAAACTTAAGTGCAATACAATCAGTAGTCCTTTTCTAGCAGGTTACATGATAATCCTTAAATCTATAAAGATCAATGTATCACTTGTCATTTAAGTAATAAGGATTATACCTACACTTAACGGAACTAGTCAGTCGTCTTTCCCCAATAACTACGTGTCGTCACGATGGTGTCTACGCTGTGACTGCCGTATGTGTCTAGAGTACAAGTGTGTGTGTGTTGCTAGAGTGCAAGGGACTTGTTTTTACTCGAGAGCATTTTAGGTGTTTATAATCACGGTGGGGCCACATGGCGGCCTCTCCTGCCCTATTTTATCGCTGATGCGGCGTCAGCGCCGGCGATGACACCCGCGAAATGGTGGTCGGGCCACACATGGCGGCTTATCCGGACATGCGTTAATTTTGCCGTGGTGTCCAAGGCTGCAATCTATCTTTATCTCGCACTCTCGCGCTTTCTTTCTCACGTTCATTCTCCCTCTTATTCTTATTTTCACTACCACTCTCACTCTCACTCTCATTCTACTATCACTATCGCTTTTATTCCCACTCTCTTTCACTTTCATTCTCATTCTCACTCTCACTCTTATTCATTATCTCCCTCTCCTTCTCCTTCTCCCTCTCCCTCTCACTCTCCCTTTCCATTTTCTTCTCCCTCTCCTTCTTCCTCTCCCTTTTCCTCTCCCTCTCCCTTTCCATCTCCTTCTCCTTCTCCCTCTCCCTCTCCCTTTCCATCTCCTTCTCACTCTCCCTTTCCCTTTCCCCTTTCCCTCTCCTTCTCCCACTCCCCCTCCTACCTACCCCCTCGGCCTCTCCATCAGTATCAACTTGTCTAACTTAACCTCCCACCTAGTCCGCCGGTTCATTGCCTGCTGCCGTTCATCTCTCACTCAATAACCCAGCTTGGGCAGATGTTAGGCGTTGATAATTCACCTTCTTCACCTCCCCCCCCTTCCCCCCAATCAGCTGTGCCCTCCGAGGTGTCCCTCCGATGGTAGACCTGGTTACGCTACTCGATACATAGAAGTGCACATAATTTTAAGAAAAAAAATCACTGCTTCAAGTGAATATTCTGGAGTAAATTATTCAGGTGATAAATAAGAATATAGGGTATTTCCTTGTAATGGAAAAGAAGCAGGTGTCCCTATACTAAGATTAGTTTTATATTTGCATTACAAAGGGGGGAGTAGAACAAATTTGATGTAAACAACGGTTTTAAACAACATTAAAGAATTTAAAGACAGTAAATTGAATACTGATTTGAAAGACTAGTGTTGTCATCGGATACTTTATGAAGTGTCACCTTGGAAGGTTCATGACACTGAGGTATGTGTAAGGCGACCTTGAAGGAAAAAATCCATGTACTCACCACGCCAACTTACGGCAAAATATGGACACAAAATAAAGTCTACGGAAATGTAATCTTAATCACATCTTTTGTTGTTGTTGCTGTTGTTGTTTTGATGGACGAGCAATGGAAAGAGACAGAATAGGATCTAGAATTCTAGAATTACCAAGAGGTAGTGAAAATAATGACACAGGTAATGGGGATAAGACTTAAATTATTTTCTTTCATTATCACATGTTGAAAACACACCTTTTGTCGATGGTACTCCGGGAGACTGAAAAGATAAACAAAGATAAATACATCTTAATGAATAAACAGTAAGAAGACCACTGGATTTCATAAATAACAAAACGCTCGTATCCGAACGCATCTTTGACGAATGACGGTTGAGAATTGGCGGGATAAAAACAAAAGAACATCGTATAATCAAGTGTGTCCGGATTCCATAGCATGTAGATATCAATGCTAATGAAGCTATGGATGATATCGTCAGAGTAGAAGCGATAAAAAATGGGGACGAAATTGAATGTCGAAAAAAATATGAAGATGAATAAAAGATAAAACGAAAATGAAAAACTCGAAGAAGATAAGGTTAACTGAAGGAAGAACCACTGGAGAGACACAATGAAACATTAGACTTTACTTGTGGGAGGGATACGAATAATTAGAAGAAAATAATCATACATGAGACTTTGATTAATGTATACGCATCCGTGAGAAACAGGTTTTTATGCAAATTAGCAAGATTAATAATCCAAAGGTACTCATACTTTACATACTTCAGTGACCGTTAAGTCATGTGTAAGGAAATTAAGAAATTAAACGTGCCCCTGAACAAATCTAATATTTAGAATATACCTAAATTTATGAAATATCACAATCATTTGAATTATGCATTGAACTATATGATTCCGAACAAGTATTTGTTTTCTCTCCTGAATCAAGTTAAAACTAAAGATTATAATTACCATTTCTTTGGTTTTATATATAATTATTTGAACCTAAATATCTAGAAATTCATCATTACAACGAAAAGTATAGACGCTCGTAAACAACATGGAAAAGTGCATTTAAAAAAGTTGATTGATATATTATAAAGATTAATCAACCTGTCTCCAATAATTCAATAACAGCATTTGTATCAACCTGTCGATCCTATGCCTAACAAATTTTCAATTAGGCAATGTCTTGTTAATGGCATCATACTAATAAACTCCCAAATATGTTGCTTACTGAGAGCAATCTCATTAACGCAAAGACAACCACAAAGAAAAAAAGAACAACGATATGCGCACGACCTTCCATGTCTTTCATTGGGACAGTGATCAACATTAATGTCCAAAATTCGCCTGGATGTTGTGTCAGCCAAAAGTCAAGTGGCAAAGCATCCCAGCGTCGCTTTCACGCTATCAGGAGAATAAGTTTTATTCGCATTTCTGCTCACCAAATAAGTGCCCATTAAGCCATTCAATTAAGCTAGATTAAAGGAATTCCGATCCAGGTCGTTAATGAAAGTTAATGAATATTTTATACGAGTGTATCCGAACACAAAAAAAAAATAAAAAAAATTATCTATACCGTAAAGTGTTAATATCAACGAATTATTTTTCTTCCTATGATTCAAATTTGAACGACGTGTGAGAATTAACCAATAACATTGACGCGAGACAAAATATAAACGAAATAAGTTACGAAGCCTTATACATTCGGCGAGCAGATAACACAACTCTCTCTCTCTCTCTCTCTCTCTCTCTCTCTCTCTCTCTCTCTCTCTCTCTCTCTCTCTCTCTCTCTCTCTCTCTCTCTCTCTCTCTCTCTCTCTCTCTCTCGAGTGATCCAACAAAAAGTAGACAACAGGAGATAAGGGAAAGTGCTAGCGCCGAAAATGAGGCATCATTAAAAAAACAACAAAAAAAAAAACGAAATTATAAGTAGATACGACTGGTATTACGCGCGAAAGAATAGAGTAATAACATACATGATACTGGATTCTTTAGATAATGCAATGGAAGTGCTACCGAATACTCCTTCAGGCAATGTTGACCTTATGGGGAACTAAAATGATATGAGCATCATGTTAATCTGCGCTGCTGTGTAATCCTTCATGAGGCGCATACGTAATGAGATGCTGCATACCCATGTGATATTTTGTGCTATCATCCCTTGGTGATGACTCTTTCCGCTGAATCTCTATCGATATCAAAATTATCCATACATGAGGACGAGGTTTAAGTAATCGCATAGATAGCTTATAAGGGGAGCCATAAAACACACCACCGTGTCGATAGGATGTCAGAAATGCCAACTTCACACGAAATTGGTTTATCGAAAGATGAGGACAGTTCGAAACGGTTGTAAATCACAGACCCTCCTTGGTGACAGAAAAACTGCATTATTTGGACGAGAATTCCACCACTGACCAGATTTGTTTTGTTTTTAAATCTTGTTTAAGAAAAGTTTATGAGAAAGAAAAAAAAAGCACTTCCGCTATCGCTCTTTCTATATACCAAATTAGGTAAATGGATATATGCCATCTGTAGTTCCGCATGTTAGTAATTTTTTCATGTGACAGAAAGAGTGTGCGAGTCGGCGAAGACGAAACATAAACATGTGGAATAATGAATAATTGACTGATAGTCAGTAATGATGAAAAGGTTATATGGAATTTCGAGGGATTCAATCGAGGGATACAGTCGTATTGAGGCCTCTCTCTCTCTCTCTCTCTCTCTCTCTCTCTCTCTCTCTCTCTCTCTCTCTCTCTCTCTCTCTCTCTCTCTCTCTCTCTCTCTCTCTCTCTCTCTCTCTCTCTATTTCTGTGTCAGCTATCACAGCAAAAGGACGTGTTTTGACCTGCTGTGACCTAGTGTGACCTTTGACGGCCTGATCATTCAGACAAAGGAAATTATATATTCCTTCCGAGTTACAGCGAACCAGTGCGCGATCGCGTTCATATATTATCTATAATGATCGAAAGTGACATACAGTAGAAGTGAAGACAAAAAAAGAATGAATTCCTACCAGATAATGTGAGGAATCTGTGCTGTCTCTATATTGACTAAATCCTGTGCAAGTAAGTGAATGTGTAAGCGACATTTTGGCGAGTGACCTGACCTCTGGACGCCTGTTTAATCAATGTCTTCCCCAACCAGTTTTCCTGTTCTGAAAGAGACGGACATCTCGGTATGTGATGCAGACACGGACAATGAGAGAGAAAAAAAAAGAGAGCAAAAAGTCAATTAAGTACCGGATCTACTGAAACTATCGCCAAGCCATCTATGTACATATTTCAAATTGGATACGAAGCTAGCGACTCCTGGAGACAAATGCCGTTGGTTGTCTTAAAGATGGCACCTTTTAAAAAAAACTGAAGAAGCCCTGGAATTAAAACTTGGTTGAAATGATGTCTATGGGCGGTGTAAAAACGAGGCAATTCTTACACATATATAACCACGATTGGAGCAGCTAGATAAATACTTGAAAAAATAGAAATAAGAATATATGGAAAAGGGCGTTATACCAACCCCGTTGGGGTTGATGTCCCTAGAAAGATCAAAAAGAAATGAGATGACAGACCACAATTATAACATTATGCATGTTAAGCGTATTAGAATTAATGGGAAGGTGAGAAAATTCCCCGAATCATCAAAACTGTAAAATGCATGGCATCTTTCAGATATGCAATCTTTGAATCACTGCCTCCATTTTGCTCCAACTGCTCAAAGTGGGGGCAAGGGGCAAGGGGCACGCGCGTGTCCTTGCGAGCAGCCGCGTTGTCGTTATTGCGCAGCTGCCCACGCAAGCAACGACTGCGCCGGAAAAATCTCCCAGGGTAATCAGATACCAAGGAAATTTGTTAATTGTAGACGTGAACATGATGCAAACTCTTCATTGTGTGTATATTATCCGAAAGACAGAGAAAAATAAATAACTGAAGAGACAACAGGCAGTTCTCCCCTAGCGGAACCCCGTCACACTTACTCCCCGAGAAAGAATTCCCCAGCGAATGCGGCCAGACATACTAGCCCAAGACAGAAGGCCCCTCCAGCCTCGCTTCAGCTTCAACACCAGCTTTAGTGTCTGCTTTAGGTCCTTGCCTCGGTGCTAGCTTCAGAAGCGGTGTCAGCACCTGTTGCAAAACCGGCCTCAGTATCTGCTTCGACATCAACATCGGTTTCAGCAACCATTGCAGTACCAGACTCAAAAGAAGATGGAACAGATGATGCATATGATGTAGCAACAGTTTGCTCAGCAGCTACGGTTTCAGGAGAGGATGTTTACACGCGTCTTCGGACAACAAAAACTTACCTCACTACAACCTGTCGTAGAACTTGGAAATCATCAGCTGACAAGTAATGGCCCGCAGTGATTTAGGAGTGACGATGCTATTTGTAACAATAAGAGCTTGATGAAACACTGGACATGTTTTATATGGTCTATGTATATATATATATATATATATATATATATATATATATATATATATATATATATATATATATATATATATATATATATATATATATATATATAATATATATATATGTATATATATAATATATATTATATAATATATATATATATATATATATATATATATATATATATATAATATATATATATATATATATATATATTTACGCGTGTGTCTGTTTTTATATCGTTTATGACTTCAGTTAGCAAACATAGTGAGCAGTAGAGTGCAGCCCTTCAGGCATCTATACTTAATGTTTGACTATGACCCTCTTAAGTCACTTAAAGTTCAGCCAGGTTGGGTAGATATTTTGACTTCTTTCCTTGGCTTTGTACAGGGCATGCACACTATTCTGTAAATAAGTGTTTTAAATCTCTCTCTCTCTCTCTCTTCTTCTTCTTCTTCTTCTTCTTCTTCTTCTTTCCCTCTTTAGCTATCCCCTCAGCAAAACCTCTCCTTTCTTTTCTCCTCCCGCTTTCTCCTTCACTTTCCTCTTCTTATCCTCTACTCATTAACTCCCTTTCTATCTTCATCTATGTATCTATCTAGGTATCTCTTTATCTCTATATATCTCCACCTCGCTCTCTCTCTCTCTCTCTCTCTCTCTCTCTCTCTCTATATATATATATATATATATATATATATATATATATATATATATATATAATATATAGATATATATATATATATAATAGATATGTATATAATATATATATATATTATATATATATATATATATATATATATATATATATATATATATATATATATATATATAGAGAGAGAGAGAGAGAGAGAGAGAGAGAGAGAGAGAGAGAGAGAGAGAGAGAGAGAGAGAGAGAGAGAGAGAGAGAGAGAGAGAGAGAGAGAGACATGCGCACGCGCATGTGTGTGTGTGCCTAGCTCTTTCTTTCGTTCACCTGCGGG
>NW_028234426.1:31448563-31483563 GCF_977035675.1 Penaeus japonicus | reverse complement strand
TATTATTATTATTATTATTATTATTATTATCATTATTATCATTATCATTATTATTATTATCATCATCATCATTATCATTATTATCATTATTATTATCATTATTATTATTACTATTATCATCATCATTATCATCATTATTATTAAAATTATTATCATTTTCATTATCATTATCAGTATTATTTATCATCATTATCATATTCATTATCATTATTATCATTATTATCATTGTTATCATTACCATTATTATCATCACTATCATCATTAGTATTATTAGTAATATCACCATCATTATTATCATTACTATTATCGTTATAATCATTACTATCATTATTATTATCATTATTATATCGATCAGTATCATTATTTTTATCATCATTATCATTGTTATTGTTACTTCCATTTTTGTTAGTATTATCCTTATGATTATCAATATTATTATCATCACTTATATCACTAATATTGTTATCATTGTTATTCTTATTACTATTATTAGCATTATTATCTTTATCATATTATCATTTTATCATTACTGTTATCACTATCATTATTACTATAATTATCACTATCATTGCTATTATCTTTATTAGTATCATTATTATCACTATTACTATTATTATTATTACTGTTATCATCATCATTATCATGAGTACAATTATGACCATTACTATTATTGTCTTCCTAATTGTTATCATTATTGTTATTGATATTATCATTATCGTAATCATCATTACTTTTATCATCTTTATTATTGTTATAATCATCATTACCATTATTGATATCATTCTAATCATTATTATCATTTCTACTACTACCATTAGTATCATCTTAAGAAATATTATGATGATAATGATGGTGATAATGAATATCACCATCATCATAATCATTACCTTTATCATCATGATCAAGGATTGCTGTTATCATTATCATCAATACTATCATTTCTGTTGTTATTATTATTATCGTCATTATTATTGTCATTATTGTTATCATTACCATTATTTTCATTATCAGTGTCATTACTATTATAATAATTATGATCGTTATTACCGTCATCATTATCATCATTATCATTAATATACTTATTATCATTTATATCGCTATCATCAACTTTGTTATCATTATCATCATTATCGTTAATGTTTTTATAGTCATCATTATTTTTGTTGCTGTCATCATTATCATTACTATCATCGTTATCAATATTGGTACTATTATTTTTGTTAACAATGTTATCATCATTATTATCATTATAATCATTGTCATCATTATCTTTATATTATTATCATTATCAGCATTATTATTGTCATCATCATTATTATTGTTATTATTATTACTATCATCTTTTTATTGCTATTATCATTATCATTGTTATTACTCTTATTATTATCATCATTATTACCATTATTATTATTAATTATATCAGAATTAATAGTATTATCATTATTCTTATTATTATCATTATCATTATCATTATTATTATCATTATTATTATTACTATCATTACTATTATCATTATCATTACTATTATCATTACTATTATTATTATTATTATTATTATTATTATTATTGTTGTTGTTATTATCATCCTCATTACTATTATTATCATTATTATTATTATCATTATTATTATTATTATTATTATTATCATTATTATTATATTATTATCATTAGTAGTATATTATTATTATATATATATTATTATTATTACCATCATTATTATCATTATCATTATTATTACTATTGTTATCATCATTATTATCATTATTATTACTATTGTTATCATCATTATCATCATTATTACTATCACTGCTACTATTATTATCATTATCATTATCATCATCATCATCATTATTGTTATTATTATTATTATTATTATTATTATTATTATTATTATTATTATTATTATTATTATTATTATTATTATTATTATTATTATTATCATTATTATTATCATTATTATTATTATCATTATTATTATCATCTATTATTATCATTATTATCATCATTATTATCATTACTATCATTATCACCATCAATATTATTACTACTATCACTATTATTATCATTATAATTTTTTATCACTATATTTGTTGTTATTATCATCCTTTTTTGTTATCAGATTTATAATAATTTTTGTTAGTGTTATCATTATTACCATTGTCTTTATTACTATCATTATCATTATTATTGTTATTATTACTCTAATTGTTATTATCATTATTATTATTATTATTATTTTTATCATTATTATTATTAATATTATTACCATTATTATTATCATTATCATTATTGTTATTGTTACCATTATCACTATCATTATTGTTATTATCATCATTATTATCATCACCATCATTGTTATCATTATGATCCTCATCATTATTTTCATCAGCATTGTCCTCATGATTATTATCATCATTAACATTATTTCTATCACTATATTTTTATGAATATCATTGTCATTATGATCTTTGTTATTATTATCATTATCATTATTTTTTATGATAATTATTATCATCATTATCATCATTATTGTTATTAATACTGTTATCTTTTTTATTGATATTATCGTTATTATTGTCATTATCATTCTCATTATCATTATTTTTACTATTTATTCTTATTAACATCATTACTGATATTATTGTTGTTATCAATACTCATTAATTATTGATTATCACTTATTTTTATAGTTATTATTATCATCATCATCGTTATCATTTTTGTTATCAATATTATTATCATTATGATTGTTATTATTATTATTATTATCATTATCATTATTATCATTATTATTATTATCATTATTATTAGCATTATTATTATCATTATCATTATCATCCTTTTATCATTATCATTATCATTATTATTATTTTATCATTACCATTATTATTATTATTATTACTATTATTACTATTATTATCGTCATCCTTTTTATCATTACCATTATTATTATTTTTATTATTATTACTATTACTATTATTATTATAATTATTATTTTTATCATAATTATTATCATTGTTATAATTGTTATTATTATTATTATTATTATCATTATTATTATTATTATTATTATTATTATCATTATTATTATTATTATTATTATTATTATTATTATTATTATTGTTATTATTATTACTATTATCATTCTTATTCTTATTATTATTATTATTATTATTATTATTATTATTATTATTATTATTATTATCATTATTATTATTATCATTAACATCATCATTATTTTCAGCATCATTATTATTGTCTTTATCATTATTATCATTGTTTTCATTATCATTAGTGTCATGATCATTGGTATCATTAATATTATTATCATCAATATTATCATTGTTGTTGTTGTTGTTATAGTTATCATTATCATAATTATCAATATCATCCTTACTATTTTTATTATTATTATGATTAACATTGTTATTCCTACTGATATTCTGTTGTTGTTACCATTAATATTATCATTACTGTTATCTATAAGAAAAATGTTGAGTTTGGGGCATTTTTATTTCTTCATGAACGTTAAAAGTTCATGGAAGCTTCAATTAACCATGAATCTAAGATGAAATGCAGTAGATACCATTACCATGACCATCATTAGTATCTATATTATCATAACTTTATTGATATCATCATCGACTTGTTTGGATTCTCAGTTACGCTTTTCGTTAGTCACTTCACATTCGAATCTAATGAAAAGTTTCCAAAGTAATTATTGCTCCATTTTATTTATTCATAAAATATTTTTAAAATAACAATTAGTATTATATTTACAAAAAAAGCTCCACTTATATACCATCGATAAACCTAAAACACTTTTATTTAGCTTGTGAATGCAGTGACCAGATCCATCGCACGTGAGACGTAAACACACAACAACAAAACCATATTCAGGTTGGTAGACAGTATTTTCTCAATGGGTATTACTCGTATGAAGTTGATATTGCGATCCTAAACAGAATTGCTATAGGAAATACAGATATATCGGCCTAGGATATGTTAAATGGGTTAAATCTTTGCATTCGGGTCCTATCAGACTTCATGTTGGAATCACACACGATCTGCTTTAGTAAATATTAATTGACTCGTACGTAAAGATATTGAAGATGAGAGTACAGTTTGATTTCCTTTTATAGGAGCATGTTATAACTGTACTATTGGCAATATGATGTAAACGTTATTTGAGAACCTACAGTAAAAGGACGTGGCATAAGTAAAATCTGTGCACAACAGACAAAGTGATAAACTTGTAAATATTGAGAATAAGATTGCAGGAGAATATTAAGAATAGTACTGCCGTGGAGTAGAGAAACACCCAAATAGCACTGTTATTCTTACTATAAGATAGCTTCCAGACAGGAAAGGTTAGGCCACAATCAGTTATCAGGCAGTGAATATTTTCCCATGTGGCTAAGGCAGCTATACTGTGGTTCCTGTGCAGCTTCACCCCACCCCCCCAACACACACCTGCGTCGACACGGTACTGAACGATTTGAAGCGGGAAATTTTAATAACTTTTTCAATATCAAAGCCTAACTCATAGACCTAACCCAACCTAATCTAGCCTAGTTTTTAATTTAGCCCTAGCCATGAAGGGAACTTCACCCCCCTTTTTCAAGCCACTCCTTGGCAGATACACATCTGCCACGACCACAGTTATTGCCATATTCATATACAACAAAACCAAACTGATGGACCTGACCTAAGCCACTGCGTAGCAGGTACATTTTTAATTTGAATGTGCTCATTATTTACTTTAATTGAAGGGATGTGATGAGGCGGGTCAGGGGTCGTCTTGTAAGAGTTTAAATGTTGAACTGTCATCTTTATGAAATAATCTTGACTCATTGCGTACGGGTACATGACACGAAATTGGGATCTGCTCACAGTTGAAGCGTGCACACAGTCATGAAGTATTATGGCTGTAACAGTGCTTGCTCTAGAGCTACAGGTTTCGAAAGTCAACCTAAACCCGCATTTTATAATGGATTTATTGAAAAATATTGTTTGGGCTAGTCTGCGCTACCCAGAGGGTGGAAAAAAAACCTTCCCCCCCCCCCCTCAAATTTTTAGCCGGTGCCGCAAGTGTCATAGACTGACTGCCTTGATGACCAGTTAGGTCGTTAGACGACCTGTCAGCAATGGGTTAATAAAGCCCCACAGCGTATATCTACAACCTGTGCACTCGGTAGTCATCTCTGTACTGATTTTGAAATTCGAACGAGGACCCATACTCACCATTCAGATGTCTGTGATTGGTCAATAAATTTGTCTATTAGATCAATTGTTTCCTAATTGGTGCTATTATTGTCACATGCGGGCAAGGTCAGCACATGCATAAAGTCTATATTTTTCAGTTTTCTGTTCATCAGTGCTGTGGAAACATCTCCCTTTACTCACTTTTTAATTAATTTCAAAATATTATACCTCGCTTATTCTAAGTTTTCGGAAGAAAAGAGTTTTATGGTATGACGTCACAATTAAAACTGCGTCATGCCGTAAGGTTAGTTTTTTGTTACATTTGGTAACAAGTTTTCTGAATAACACTGCGTTACTAAATAACACCAAAGTGGTATCAGTGGATTCCTCTCAACCTCTACTATCCCTAAATGATCAACGTTACCTGCAGTTCCCCCAACTGTACCCCACAATCAGGGCTTAAATAGGAGGGGAGGGCACTTAGTACACATCAGGTCCTCTGACCTTTATCCACTTGTAAACAATTGACTGATGTCCTTTTATTTTACCCTATGTGCACTTATTAGAAAAAGAGCCATCTATAGAAAATCTTTTTGAGCAAGTTTCGAGTCATTTGTTACAGCATGAAGACGTGTGTTTACGGTATTGGTCCTGGTAAGGGATATCCATAGACGATATATTCAGAAGGTGTCATTGTTAAGTAAGGAACCAGCCCAAGCTCCATGTAGAAACAAAAATAAAAACTCCCCAAAACTATGGCCAGTAGCATGAAGCGCTATGAAAAAAGGGGGAGTCCAGGGGTGGCTAGGGCTAACTTCAAAACCAGATGAAGTTAGGTTGGTCAGTAGGTTAGAATTTTGTAGACAAAAATACCCCAAAAACAGTGCATTCAAAATGCCCAGAAATCAAGGTAAGTAGCAGGAAGTGCTTTAAGAAACTGGGAGTCCGGGGTTGGACAGGCATAAGATGAAACTAAGTTATATTTTTGTTATATATCAATGCAATTTATTCATAAATTCCCCTGAAATTTCCCTAATATATTTCATTCCCTCCCCTACTATCGGGACCCAGTTTGCAGGGTGCATGGGTAGAATCGCATATCATATCCACTATATATGATTAGTAGAGGGTGAGGAGAATCCATCAAAACCACTTTTGTGGTATTTAGTAATGCAGCATTATTCAGAAAATTTACCGCAACTAATAAATATGTATGATATGAATGGCTGTAAATGCTCATAATCTGTGCATGGGAGAAATGTTTACTTCACAGAGTCATAGTCTGGACTGTGCTTAGATATCACTCATGTGTAGCATAATCAGCATAAGAGTGAGTGTGTTCAATTAAATGAATAGCCAATCAAAATTGATCCTATAATTTAAATTTTATTCAATACCCCAAAATAACCAAAGTAGTACAAAAGTGCTCTGAAAAAGGGGGGGGGGTCCAGAATGAGGCAAAGCTGGTTAAGGTTAGGTTGATTGTTGGCTCAGGAGTATGTAGATGAAAAATATCTCCCAAAAACAGCACACCCAGAAAGACAGAAATATACTGTGTTATATGTGATTTGTTATTAGACATCGATAAGACACTAGTTTCTTGTCAATTTTCCTCTGCAATTCCCCTCAGATCCTTCATGCCCTCCCCACCTATTAGATCTAATATCTTAATCATCTTTAGGTTCAGTTGACTAAAACCACTGTAATGCACACTAGACATCACAAGGAATCTGTCAATACCAATCTCAATGGGTTTTATGATGCAAACCCATTCTAAAAAGTTATCATTTTAGTCATAGATATTAAGATAGAGCTTACACACCATTTGTCAGTATTGTCATGGAACTAGTCCAAGCTTTATCTTGCTAAATATACACAGGGGAGGATTGTGGCCTTTGGCATTGCTGGATGTTGTCATGTTCTAATCAGTTATGAATTGGAATTCTTTTACAAATGTACAGCTGATGCTAAGACCAATGTAATCTAGGTAAATGTTGACTAGAAGCCTGACATTAACTTTCAAGTTAAAGCAGTTGTATTGGGTAGTTTTGATAAAGATTTTTGTTATTTGATATATATGAAACTAGATTTCTCTGATAGCTTTTAATGTGCTTTGAGTGAATCTGATATTTTTTTCTTCTTTTTCTTGAAAATCCCTACTTTTTGTTTTACAATCTCCACCTCCCCTCTTACTGTATCCACAGAGCATGGACTGGTTTCTTATTTGGAGATAAACATCGTGTACATCATCAATGTATATACAGCAATATACAGCTGTAATACAGCAAACACACTTGAACCATATCTCATAGCAGTTTGACTTAAAAAAAAACAAGACAGTAATTGATGTGACCTCTGAGCTTGCCTTAATATTAGTCTAGGAAATGTGGCTTTTCTTTCTGTCACCTTGAATTTGCAGCAGATTTTCTTTTTAAAGTAGTAAAAAATATAATGGAAGATTTAAAATTGCATTTGCAGTCACAGTTTAGCCACTTTGCTTTGCTTAGGAGAATGCTGTGGATTTTAAGGTGTTCTTTTTTTATCACATTAACCCTATGACGACGGTGCGTCACACTCGTGTGACACAGCCAAACTCACGATGCCGGGGCGTCATGCTAGTGTGACGATTACAATGCAATATTGCAATCGCCCGGCAGAGGGGTCTTCGCATAGTGAGTGCCCCACCGGGAAAGGGTTAAATAAAGATAGACTGACTGACCCCTGCATACACCTTGACTCTCAATATGCCAGGCAGTAGGAGGGAGGGTTTGCGTGCATTGTGTGTGAGGGCTCATGTGGAATATCAGTCTGCCTTGTGACCACAAACTTATGATTTTTCATAAGTGTTGGAGGATGTTTGAATCCATTTCTGTGGTTTAATTAAAGATGTTATGATTATTTGATAAGATATCAAATGGTTTGTATAACGAATTTTAACCAAGCTTTATTCATGTCTTGAACGAGTCCAACAATGATTCCTGTCTTAATAAATGCGAACAGTAGTAATGGTGCTGGTGCAGTGGGCATAAACTATATAGTAGGTAAAGTTCGGATAAAAGACAAGAAAAGGCTGATATAGATAATTTATGCTAATATTAAGCATATTACCAAGCCCGTCTGTAATGTTAAAGGGGATTAGCTCCCTTTGATTCTCTTCAAGAAGGGCTGTGGATGTTGCAGTGCTGTACCATGGAATAACAAAAAAAAAATCAAGAAATAGCTGACACTCATTAGTATTCAAGTTTGAAATAATTTTTTTCTTTTCTCCTACCAGTATGTTTTCAGTCAGTCACCCACAAGGCAAGAATTCAGCCATGGACAAAAGGAGAAAGAAAAACCAGTCCCGCCAGAGCAGGGAGTTTGAGGAAATGACCCGAATGAAAAGAGTTGCAAGAGAAGAATCCGAGATAGAAGAGCTTGAGAAGAAGAAATTAGAGGTAAGTTTTAAAAGTTTTGCAATTTAAATAAAGGAATGTTTTATTTTTATTTTTCTTATTTATTTATTTATTTTTTTATTTTTTAGCCTACTTGAGTCGTAAGCGAAAAACCTATCTCTAACGCGACTCTTCTGACGCTTTTCGCAGATGGCAGACGCCAACCCAGATGAAATTGACAGTTTTGCCAAGTTCCCCCTGAGTAAATATACCCTCCTGGGCCTCAGACATAGTGGTTTCACAATGCCAACAAAGGTTCAGCGGCAGACTCTGATATATTCTCTTCGTGGCATGGATGTAGTGGGAGCGGCCAAGACAGGGTCAGGAAAGACATTAGCTTTTATAATACCTGTAAGTGGTCCATTGTTTTGTTTTTTTATTTGTCACATTGTTCACTGACTTATGGTGCTTATATGAAGTTAATGACAATATTGATAAAATTAATGTTTCCCTTGGAAAGTGTAATGTATGATTTTTTTGATAGCTTCAGTGTTTCCTGTAGTGACTGTAATAAATAATTTCTTTTATAGCTTCTGGAAAACTTATATGGTAAGAAATGGTCAAATGTGGATGGTCTGGGAGCATTGATCATCACACCCACACGAGAGTTGGCCTACCAAATATTCGAAGTCCTTAAAAATGTTGGAAAAAGTCACGACTTCTCAGCTGGTCTTATTATCGGTAAGAATTGGATATTCACAGAAAAAATGCATACATAACTTTTCTTGTTTATATCTATTGTGCTCTTCTGATATGATAATGCAGAAATACTATTATTAATGATGAGCTGTTATTGACTTTATTTTTACAGGTGGAAAGGACCTCAAGTATGAATGGAAGCTGATAAGTGGATGCAACATTTTGATTTGCACACCTGGTCGCCTCCTCCACCACATGTTAGAGAACCCGGAATTCAGCTGTGAATATGTTCAGGTCAGTGGGTTCTTCAGACAGTTGATTTAGAGCTGTGGTTCTCAGGCTTTTCTTCAGTGATGACCTCTTAAACTCTCTAGTCCTCTCTGTAGGTTCCTTTTCTTTAACTGCCCCCCACTCCACCTTTTCTACAAATTTCTGACACTTGAAACAAAATAAACGTTCCATCCATAGATTTTACTTCACTTTGGAATCTTGCAGCACCCTGTGGTACTGCTTTTAGCACCCATTTTGGGAATCCCCAATTTACAGTCATGGTGGCGCTATTCTCAGTGCCTGTTTACATTAGTTTTGAGTAGGTGAAATGCAAAGGTCATTTATTAAAAAATTTGGCCTAAACAGATAATTGCAAGTGGCTTTGGGTGAAGGTCAGTTCAAATAATGCTAAATTACTTTTCCTTACCCTTTTAGATTTTTCAATTGAATAAGTATAACATCAGCTACAGTGGTGATGACAATAATATGGCTACTATTGATTTAGATAAAAATCATGATTTTTGAGTATAGTTAGAAACAATCTTCATGATATGTAACTTCCATGCCTTATCCACAGATGCTTATCCTAGATGAAGCAGATCAGTGTTTATCCATGGGATTTGCAGATACAATGAATTGCATTCTTGAAGAATTACCAGAAGATAGACAGACATTGCTCTTTTCTGCAACACAAACCAGGTGAGTTACAAAGCTCTTGGTGCTACAGCTGTCAAAGGCAGTACTGCTCTTATAGTAAACTACTATTCTATTTTGATTTAGTCATTCAGTGTCACCTTTATATATGTAAAGACCTGTTCCCTACAAAGTTAGGCATAGGTTTTATGAATGTGTTGTCAGTAAGAGCTGGTGTTTGAGTTGTATATATTTTTCTACCCGCTTATTTGAAAACTGATGCTTTCTCATGTAAAGAAGAGAATATGCCTCATTATGAGACCAAAAGAAAATTGTAGTTTCCCAGACATGATTAGTACAAAACTTATATAAGACCTATGTTTTTTTTAGGTATATACACTATACTTTTGTTCCCGTTACTTATCAAAATACTTTCGAATGTTCACAGGGATGTGAAGGACCTAATTCGGGCAGGATGCAAGAATCCAGTATTTTGCTCTGTTCATGAATATTCAAAAACTGCAACACCAAGAGGTCTTGTGGAGAGTTATATTGTTTGTAAATGCCAAGAAAAATTTACTTTCCTATGGTCATTTATCAGACATCATAGGAAGAAGAAAATTCTTGTTTTTATGTCAACATGTAAACAGGTAAGAACAACAATAATCATTTTTCTTTTTTTCTATTTATGTCATGCAGAATTATTCAAGAGGCAATGCATATTTTTCATGTATATGAAATATATATTTCCCTACCCCAAGCACTACCATATTTGTAGTGAATATATAAACATTTTATTTAACAAAACCTTTGCATCAGTTCAGTTTTAGTTGTAATGCAGAAGGAAACTCCACTCTTCTTTCAGGCAAAATACATGTTCGATATCTATTGCAAACTTAATGTGGGAGTGCCAGTGTTATGTCTACATGGCGGTATGAACCAGTTAAGAAGACTGGCTGTATATGACATTTTCTGCAGGAAAGAAAATGTTGTTCTTTTTGCAACAGATCTTGCAGCCAGAGGATTAGGTAAGGCTCTCAGACTGAATGCTATTTGAGATTATTGATATATATATGAAAAGATATAATTACTAAGTAATTTTCAAAAGGCAAATAAATGGCTTAGATAATCATTTGAGCATTTGTGCCTTCGTAAGAGATTAGTTATATAATGGAAAGGTCCACTCTCTATGCAGTGGCCATCCACAGTGACTATTTTTAGAATATGCTTACCCTGGGTCACTTTCACCCACATTGTTAATCCATTGCCATTCATTTAAGTGAATTACCAATGAGTAAATAACAATAATCTTATTATAATGATTTATTAATTGTTTGTTACAGACATACCAGCCGTGGATTGGGTAGTGCAGATAGACTGTCCCGAAGATGTCACAACATACATCCACCGTGTTGGAAGAACTGCTCGATATGCTAACTCCGGAGAGGCTCTTCTGGTGCTCACACCTCATGAAGAGGAGCCGATGATGGCCAATTTAAAAGCAAAGAATATCGAAATTGAGAAAATAGAGTAAGCATGTATTTGATTGCCTGTTTGAGAAAATAGAGTAAGCATGTATTTGATTGCCTATTTGTATTTAGGGGGCTGTATATCAGTCATTCTTTTTCTTTATTATTTTTTTTGTCTTTGTTCTTTTACTGTAAGATTAATTAATGCAGTATTCAATTGTTGTAGAATTTGAATAGCATTATAGCTTTTGGCAAGTGTATTTTATCAAATACATTTACATTTATTTTTCTCTTTCTCTCACTCTCACTCACCACAACACATTTCTTGTGTCATGTAGAGCTCTGTTCAAACCAGATTTTCTCTTGTAATATTATTCTCCTCTTTGATGTCAAGAAAAATAATGCACAAATTCTGATTCCAGGGTTGACTCGAGCAAGATGAGCAGCATCCACACCAAGATGGAGATCCTCTTAAGTAAATACAATGAACTGAAGGAGGAATCTGTTCGGGCGTTCAAGGCATATGTGAAGAGTGTTACCCTAATGAAGGATAAGAAGGTGTTCAATGTCGAATCAATAGATTTTGATGCCTATGCCAGGTGAGAAGGAATAGGTAGTGTGGGATGGAGAATCTATTGGTGGCATTTCAATATCGAGTCGAAATACTGATTGTTCGCTTTGAAAAGGCATTTTGTTTTAGAAGCATTTGGAGCATGTATCATGATTGCCTTTGTGATTGTAGTTTTTTCTTTAATGTTTATATTCGTATATATATATTAATCGTCACTCTTCTCCATCACAACAAGGTCGTTGGGTTTGGCTGTTACACCTAGACTGAGATTTCTGCAGAATCAGAAGAAGCAGAAATCCAAACAGAATGAAGAAGCACAGAGCTATAACTGGGATCAGTCGACAGACGAGAAGCCTTGGAAATCCAAATTTACCACCCTGGACTTTGGATCAGGTACAGTCTCGCACTCTATGATTGAGCGGCTTCTCTTTCCTTTATTGTGCTCTCCGTGTTTCCGCTTTGTTTGTGTTATCTGTGTAATAGCTGCTTCTAAAGTTGTATTTGCTATTAATGTATTAGTGCTTTTTTTTGCTTCTGTATGTTGTATATTTTGTGGTGTCTTAGTCATCCTCTGCAGTTTATTTATTCCTCTTTGTTTCTTTCTTTCTTTCTTTTTTTTTGTCTTTGCAATTATATTTATCTCTTAGTCTTTGTCTAGCATTAAGTGTCCATGTTTTGTTTCCTTGTCTGTTGTTATTTACTCTTGTTACAATTATAATGTCATTAATCAGTTTTGAATAAGAATGGAAGTAGTTAGGATTGATAAGTAATTACAATAAGTGATAATTAATTATTGATAGTACCTAAAAACAAATTTGCCTGTTAACAATGTGGCAGTTTTGGCTTGGCCTGGACATTATGCCAGGGTATTTTGTAGGCCTAATGCCATAGGCTATCCATCTGCTGAGGCAGAGGTTAGTCGCTACACACCTGAACACCTGGTGTGCCAGCCATACAGAAAACCATGATGTGATATCAAGTCATCCATCATTGAGGTGTCAATTAACAATAACTAATTTTACTATTACTACTAATAGTAGAGATGATATTATTTTCATTAATGTTTTTGCAAATGTGTAATGTAAGTAGTGCAGACTAGTGCCAAGATCATATAAAACTGCTGTTCACAATAAGTGCAGAATACAGTATAACCATTTTTAGATTAATAAAAATAAGTACATTTGTTCGTACATCTGTAATATGTCCTTGTTATTTTACACTGGACTTTGATCGTCATACCACTGTGAAGACCAAAAGCTATCGCTTGAAGGGTTAGATAAGAGAATATTCTTTTACTGAAATAATTCATAAATACCATTGTGTTTTTGATAATCAGTATATGATGTAGAGATATACAAAAGACTCAGTCACACACAGGATGATTGCTTTTACCATTTCACTTGTGCCTATTTGTTGTTAACCCTTCCAAGATGGGCATGTTTCACAGGGTCTGATCACTTTTGTACTGGATTTTTATTCATTCCTTCAGAATATGATTTGCTGTCATACCAAATGGTTATTAGTATTACTTTGCTAATATATATATATATATATATATATATATATATATATATATATATATATATATATATATACACATACATACATAAGTCTAGAAAGTAATTAAAACACACATCATTAGATGCCCAACCCAGTCTGAACATCTTAGATGTGACCCATCTCATAAGGTTCAAGTAAATACTTTCACTTTACTGATAATTTTATTTTTTAGTTTTTTTTCATGTTTTAATAATTGTTTTGCAGTACTTTTGATCTTTCATGACTGTACCTGTTGGCTTGCATTATTTTTTATACATGTTCATATATTGTCAGGCCAAGTTCACATAACATCATAATCTTCATCACTATTACTCTTACCGTTATGCTCATCCTTGCCCAAATAATTGACACTGCAGATGACATTGATGAGGAGGACTTCCTTACAAGCACCAAGAAAGAAGGAGCTGGAAGCGGACAGGAGGAAGAGCCAGCAGAACCTGCATTCTTCCCAGAAGAACTGCTTATTGTCAATTCTAAGAAGAAGCCACTCACCAAGCAAGCTGTGGTTAAGAAGCTGAATAAGAAGAACATTGTTCTCAACACCAAGCTTGTGTTTGACGAGGAGGGCGTGGAGGTGAAGAACCCGGAAAAGCAACAGGTAAGATGGACTAATTTCGTGGAGGTTGCAACTGAAGCTCTGTTTATGGTTATTATTACTATTATTATTATTATCATTATTATTATTATTATTACTGTTATATTATTATTATTATTACTGTTATATTATTATTATTATTACTGTTATATTATTATTATTATTATTATTATTATCATTGTTAACAATATCAGTATTAAAAATCCTAGTTTCTGTAACTTAGTAGTTTGTCTTTTGAGAACACAAAAAAAGCTGGTGTTGGGGAGAAAGAACTCTGTAATCACATATTTTAAATGTTACTTTTTCTAATTCAGAAAAAAATGTGGAATGAAGAATTTGTCTATTTTAATTGTTTTTGCTGTGGCATAAAATGCTTTTCTGTTGTTATCAGTTCAAAACAAAAGTTGTAAACTATTAACATATATTTATTTTTTTTTTATAACATTTTCAAATAGATATCAGGGTAGTATTGTGATGTAAAGTAATATATAAGCATATTTAAATTTATGATACATCCAGTTATAGTTTTCCTCACTTATTTAAGAAGTAGAAGTAGAAATAGTTTATCTTTGTATAAGATGAGATTGGATGAATGTGCATCCTAATGTTGGTTGACACAGGATCATCTACAATGATATCAGGTGGAGACATAGCAGATAAGATGTATGTGTCATCACAGATTTGATGACTAGTGTTTTTTTTTAACTTTATATTAAAAGCTCAAAGTTCAAGATATAAAATTTTGTTCTTTTCTTGCATCATAAATATTGTATTTTTCCTCCTGCTTGCTGTATTGATATTGTACATGTATTATGAAAAGACTATTCTTTCTTTTTCTTATTATTTGATTTCGGATATTAATTATTAGCTCTGTAAGCTGGCATGAAGTAGTTATATGATTAAGTAATATTTATGCAAAAATATATTTTAATCCATTGATGACACAAGTATTTGTATACATGTACTGTCCAGTGTGGTTTTGTTTTACTGATTTTTTGTACACCTTTCTCTACAAGGGTATTTATTAATACATTATTTTTCCTTTCAACAGACAACAGAGGTTGCCCAAGAGCTGCCTGAACAAAAGGGAGGTATCAATATTGCAAAATTGAAAGAAATCATGAAGCAAGAAGATGTTATTGACAGAGAACTTGCTGCAAAGAAGCGGAAGGAACAGAAAGAGTAAGTCTTCTTTTTCCTTTCTTCCATCATACCATCATTTATTTCTTTTGAAGTACGTTTTCTTCTCATTGTGGAAAGAGTTTTGATTATGAAAGAAGAATTAAGTATGACTAAAGTCATTTTTTCATTTTCTTTAGTATGCTAAGGGTACAGTAGCCTTACATAAAGAGTAATTGAAGTATTGAATAATAGTTATACAGGTATTTTTCTCTTGATTACTATCGTGCTTATATCTCATCCTTGTTTTTTTTGTTTTTTTTTCTTCTTCTCAGGATTAAGAAAAGAAAAGAGAAGGCTAAGAAGGAAGAAGACAAAATTGAAGTCGAGGAAATGGTGGAAGAAGGAGACGAGGAGAGTGATGTCGATGAAGCTACTCAGAATATTATCGACATGCTGCCAGACCCTAACAAAGTCTATGGGGATAAAACGAAAGATTCGGATGACGACACTAAAAAGAGAGGCGATGAAAGCGAAGATAGTGATGACATTGATGACAAGGAAAGTGCTGCTGAAAGTAGTGAAGAGGACAGTAGTAGTGAAGAAAGTGAAGTAGAAAAGAAAGTAAAAATAAGGTGAGTTATTTTTTATTTATTTATTTTTTTTATTACTCTTCCATTTTGGTTAAAGGAATCTGATTTATAATCTCTAGTATCATGAAGTATTTCATTTATATATTTTTTATTTTTGTGAATGGATGAAGGGGAAAAAATATCAAATGAAAAGTATTTAAAAAGAAAAGAGAAAGCTAAACATAGGTTTCATAATTCAAGTAGAACAGTTCGGTATTTTTGGGTTTTGGTTGATTTGTGGAACACTGCTTATGCATATTAAGTTATGAACATTCTATTGTTTTGTGATTTTTTTTCTCTCTAATATTAATTACTTGCTCCCAAATTTCTTCATTCCACTCTCTTTGAAAGTAGTTCTCAAGTCTTTTTTATTTCATTTCAATATTATAATTACAATGATATTAATGGAAATGAATACAATGAAAGAGTTACTGAATACTGTGTTTACTTTGACATAGACTGGGTAACCAGAAGTTGATATTTAATTCAAGAAAACTTTGTTGTTATTATATAATTTTCTCAGTCTGATACAATAGTATATTTCAGCAAATTTCCTTATGCTTCTAATATGTAGTAGATTGTAGTTACTAGAATTTGATACATTGTGTTTTTTCTTTCAGTGGTAAAAGAAAGGCGCTCATGAAGCTGAGAGAAGCCAAGAGAGCAAGATTAGCTCAGACCAACAGCCTCAGCAATCTTCCAGTAGAAGAGAAGGAGCAGTTGGCATTATTCTTGCTAAGAGGAGGAGGGAAATAAATTATGTATATATAACTGAACAAATATATATATAGTATGAAAATAAATTTATTTTCTTTATATCCATATAGCAGATAGCTTTCGGAGGATAGTAAATATTCATAGGAGTATTTTTGCATCATAATCTTTATTTGTCATAGAAAGACAGCCTGTACATCAAGCTGGCAAAATGATAACAATATATCCCATATGTACAATAATGTTATATGTGAGTTTTTATTATGGTAATATCAGTAATCTGGTACATTGCAAAAGGTCAAGCCAGTCCAACAATTTGCCTATGAAGCATCAAACATCTGACAGAATCAGTGTGCTGACTAGAGGTCAATTTCCACAATGAAGTATACAGTTTAAATTAAACTAAACTGTATCTTGCTATCTGCATTAACTGTTGTGCACACATTACACTGAATAAAATTATAAATTATATTCTGGATATCCTTTGAAATCCTGATATCTTTAGACTAGCAGTTGCTATGCTAAAATGCCTGGAGACATAGATGCCTCAGTCTGGGACAAATTCAATTACTTAATTAAGTGTGGGATTAGGTATATATTACACAGATTATTATTTTAACATGACTTATATACAATGTATTTTACACAGGGTTATATACGTGTGACTACATCTGACTAAATGGCACTGTATAATTTGTTTAGTTTCTTATAACAGCTACTAAATTACATAAGTACCAATGCCTCTGTACACATACATAGTATGAGGTACGCAGGACAAGTTACAGAATAGATGATGGTCTGGGCTTCTTCATCCTCACTGATCCATTTGGAATGCATGTGTGTACACTTGAAAGACTAGAATATGGCTAGATACAACCTGACTTTGCCCATGATCATCTATACCTATGTGGAAGATGAAAAATGAGGTTGTTCATGTAACTGTCACACCTCCACACCCGATGTATTCAGCTCGGGACGTGAGGTTCTACGAGGTCTGAACAGTTGACCAAGGAAGGATGAATTTGAGGTCAGAGAACGGCGCTGCTGTTGTAGATCTCCCTGGCTGGCACTGGTGGTGACAGGTTGTTGAGGGCCGCTGGCAGGAGACGTGTCATTGGAGGCACTAGTGGACTGGAAGGACACAGACATGCCAGAGTCGAGGGAGCCAACACTGCCCCGACGCACTGACCGCCCACCACCTTCTGTGAACCACACCACCACTTACACCACTGCACGCCATTTTGTGTAAAGTTGTCAATCATCATATTTCATTTTCAGTCACAGAAATTTGGCTTTCAATAAATCAAGGCGAATTATGTTTTAATTCATATTTTTAAAATGTCTATTTACGAATACTTTAATTCAAGCATTTACTATTGTGATACATAACAATTTACTTATGTATTACTCAGTAAATAATACAAATACTACAATTACTGCAAGAACACCAGTATCTCTTGTGATCTATAATACTGAATAAAATAAAAGCAGTGCAGCTCTTGAAAAAGTGCTAGTATCTACAGTAGTGGACACTTCAAAATATAATATACTTTGGTGAGCTACAGTACATCTGTTACTATTTGTGCAGTGGTGGTTGAACTGTGGTACTTGGGAGGTGGGCAATACATGTGCGTTGGGAGCAAAATACATTTTACATCTATATATATATATATATATATATAGAACCATTGCAAAAGTGCTTGGTTAAATAAAGTTATACTAATAATTGTTAAATCAACTTGCATTAACAACAAAAGGATATGCTTTCTGCTGTTAGGCAGAGTTTTCATAGTAATCTATTTTATAAATAAAAAAAAAAAAAAGTGCTGTTCATTAAAAAAATAATAAATGTGCATTTGCAACATTTTGCATTTTGTGGTGTGAAAAATCATAAGCATACATGCTTTTCATTTTGATAAGTGGTAATTTTACTGTGCAAAAATATAATTCTGATATTTCTTATAATCTAAATGACATGCCTCTATGGCCTATATGTTAAAATTAACACCTAACCAACAATATTTAATCTCCATATCTTCAACTATTATAAATTTACTCTAATAATTGGTACAGTTTTTACTAAAGTTAGTAAGAAAATAATCAAAAGAAGTTGGATAAGTTGACTTAGACATTAGTTTTCATTATCACTAATTCAATTTACTTTTTACTTAAAACTACTGGTTTTAAAACATATTACTTAAATACTTCTTATTCAGTCATTAGTTTCTACAACTAATCTACATATACATAATTACGATTAGTATTTGGGTTAGTACATAGAAAAAAAAAAAATCTTTTATATCATAAATTTCCATGACTTCCATGCAAGGACCAAAATCAGAATGTCACTTACCAGCCTCATGGATGTCCAATAGTGAGTTACTTAAAGCTGATCTCTTCAGAGTGGAATCTGATTTTAGTGTTCCATTCTTCTCATTCGTAGTCATCAATTCCATATCAGCAACTCCAGAGTCTCTGTTCTCGGTTGTGGAGTTGGGCCGCGATGCCCTCAGGGAAGCCTTCTGCTTCTCCAGCTCTCCTTCAATTCTTAAAGATTCCATTTCATCCATTTCACATACACTCTCCTTCAGATCCTCGCAAAATTTGGTGCGGTCGTGCTCGTTCCGCGCATTGAAAACAATCAGGACTTTGTTGTCAACTCTCTGACGCACTTCCATGAGATATGGATAATCTGAAAAAATATATGTATATTTAGGTGCATGATTTATTTTTTATTTTTTTATTATTAAATAGAAGAACACGAAGTATATCACCATCAAACTTGAATCCATAAAATAGTGAAAAAAGCACTACTTACGTGCCACCTCCTTTGTAGATATCACAAGGCCAGCAAGAGGATAGCTTTGCCTAAATGTGTATGTGACAGAATTTTTCTTCTTGGAGAAAATCTTTGTAACAACCAACAGATCATTGAAGAGGAAGACTTCACGCTGGTGGACTCCGACTCTCTCCTTCTTGGTGATGTCAGGAATCTCATACAGTCGGCAGTAGCAAACGAGGCGGCGGTGAGGCAGTGCCAAGTTTGGTTTCTTACCTACCATGGTCTGTTGTACCTGCAGAACACAAAGATGGCATTAAAACACCACTGATGAATTTCAAATTTATCTAGACACACACACACTTAATGTATTATTCAAGAAATAATCACATGGGTATGCTTATAAGGAGTCTTTACCTTTAGAACCTGGGTGACATGATCATGGCCAGGCCGGAACTCCTGCGCCTTGATGCGCTGATACATTCCTTCTAGCATTTCACGCTCAATATCATATCCATCATCAATACCTGTTTGGGAAAAAAAACATTTAGAAGTTCAAATTATGAAAAGTAACTGAATAAAATCATTAGTAACTGAATTCATATCTGCACATAGATGTATATCCAACTTTATTGAACCTATAGAACATGATACTAAAAATTAAAAAGATAATAATTTGAAATGAAAAATATAAACAAAAAATTAACATTCTGTTATAAACAATGGCTCTCAAACTGAAGTGCCTTTTTTGCAAAATTACCTACTTCACTTGGAGAAGAGGTACAAATGTTTAGAAAAGAAAAAAATTTACCTCTCAAATTTTTAATAAAGTCCTCAATCTTCATTCTTTTTTCTTGTTTCATGGATGCAGTGTGGAGATCTGTGTTTAGCATAATAATGGCAAAAGCTAAGACGAAGATGGTTTCAGGATCCCTTAGCTTTGCAACGATATCTCTGTTGCACTGACAGTACCGCTGAGCGAACACCTGCATGAGGCGTTCAATCTTTTGTGCTTCTCCTGGCATTCGGAAGTGTGTCTGGAACTTGCGCAGAGCCACATCCACCTGCATGCCTGACAGGTCGATCTCTTGTGCAAAACACCTGTAACAATATTAATATTAGTTCTATCTTCATGTGTTTTAAAATTTCCAAAATAAAGAAAAGGGAAAATATACATGTTATTATAACGAGACGAAACGTTTACTCACTCAAGTACAGCCATGTTAAAGCTGTTCTGAAGATTGCCAAGATATTCTCCAATCATCTGCTTGCTTAGACCTTTTCTTGTTAGTAAGAACTTGGCAACAGCTTGAGGGGAATTTTCTAAGAAGCCTCGTCCTATCAGGTAGGTCACACCTCTCTCTGGTTTCTTGTTGAAGAGATTCAGGCCAACACGATATTGTCTCTTTCGAACAACTTCTGGCACCTGTTTATTTATAGGGGACTGTTAATTTTACTGCATATATGCTGCTATATTTACAACTAAATTCCTTTAATTTCTTACTGCGGACAGAAAACAACATTATTGTGACATAAATATAGGCACATGGAAAAACATCTGTTGGGAAAAGATTTAAAAAGGAAAAAAAAAAAAGATACGAGAAAAGAAACAAAAAATGAACTTAAAACTGTGTACTTGTGGCCTTATGGAATATGAACTAAATAAAAGAGTTGTCTACTCTACCTTGGGCATGTGAGGAGTATGGGTATAATGAGCATGAGCGTAGCGTGCAGAGTGTGGGATCTGTGAGGGGATGGTTTGAGAGTAAGTCATTCCTTCCGAGGAATGGGACTGCAGGGAATCTTCTGAGTTTTCGCTGATGTTGCTCAACCTCTTATCGTCATAGATGACCTCACTTGTGCTCATCTGCTGGTGGAATTGTGAAACTCATTTTCTTTTTGGTTCTGCTGTACATTTATGGTCCATCTTACAGCTACTGGAGCCTCAGATGAAAACTCAGATGTTAAACAGATCACTCACTAAGAATACTATTGATGACTGAATCAATTTTGTCGGTAGCAAAAGAAGAACTTGAAATAAAAATGTCAGATGATTCATTCATTACTTCTTAAATCAAAGCTGAAAGCAAAACTCAATCAAAGAATAAATCATATCACCATAAAAATGGACTAGGCTTATGGTCTTCTGTTGACGTTGCAAATTTTCACAGACAGCCCTTTGAAAGTACAGTACATTATGGCCTCATTCTGAGAAAACAAAACTGAGAATCATGCAAGAGATGAGTTGCAACCATTCAAAAAATTAACTCATAATGCAGAGAAGTTGGCAATGAAATTCTCTACCTGGTTCTTGCGCTTCCATATTGGGGAAGTAGGATGATAGTCGGAATTATCAACTTGGTCGTGGGTTGACAGGGGGGTGGCTCGATCTGACGTGGACTGGGACAGGGAGGAATCTGAGCCGGATGACTGCACGCTGGAGAGAGACCCATTGTCTGCGGACCTGGGCAGGGAGACGAAGTTGTTAGTTTCATGAAGATAATTGAGGATTACAGATCTACAAGATACAAAAACTATCACTTATGGAAAATGGCTTTAAATAACAATTATCTATCAAGGCAATTAAATTCTCTGTTGCAATAATTGCGAACCTTCTGAGCGCGCCTCTGTCACTGTGTCCTCCTTCCGATGTGAGGGATGAGGGAGTGGATGAAGGGGGCGTCAAAGATGGTGGATGACACTGTACTCTGTGGTTGGCTGTTGATAGCGCCGCAGCACTGCAAGGGAAGGGAGTATTGTTAACACTGGCATAAAACTCCAGGCTTCTCTGAGCTGGAGCATAGTAAAAAATACTGAGACAAACCATCACCAACAGCGATGATGATAACAACAGCGGTAGCAAGTATGATAGATATCATCATCACAATGACAATAAAACGTCAAAAAAAAAACTTAGATATTAGTGGCACTGACCTGTCCACACTGCCACTGCTCTCGCTGGACTTGATGGAAGACGAGCGTCGGGGCACCTCCGGCGGGATCTTCTTGCCGCGCCCAACTCCTCGCCTCTGATTGACCACCGTCAAGCGGGCCATGTTTGCACTATCCTGACTTCCCTGTTGGAGGAGGAAATGTTAGTTTGCACACTAGCAGATCAATAATATAACTGCATGTAATGCAGCTTAGAACGATTTCTTTGAGGCAATATTCACGGTATGTTTGAGGACGAGATGAAATGCACATCGTAAACACAAATTCATCAGACTTACGAAGCCGCCCTCGTCCGAGGAGATGTACTTGAGATCCCTGGAGGAGGCGTAGGAGGCGACGTCGCCCTGGTGCTGGTAGTCGCCGGAGCCGTTCCTCGCGTGCGTGGGTGCAGGGGTGGGCGTGGAGGTCGGCGTGAGAGGAGAGTGAGCTGACACATGGCAGTACAGCGAACTGTCGTTCATGGCCGCTAGCGTGTCGTGAAGGTCGTGATTGTCCTGCTGAATTCGCGAGGACGTCGTGGAGGTGGCCGGGGTGGTCGTCCTCGGCGTGTCGCGCAGGGACAGCGACCGGGCGGGCCGTCTCCCCTCGCCGTACACTGTCGGGGAAATTACTTAGCACACATCGCACACCTATGCTCTCATAAAAACTCAATACAATGTATAATACTCAATGAATAAGGATGATCATGTTGCAAGGACGCCAAAACCTCTAGCGGCACAAGGGACCCACCTGTGGCACTCAGATTTCTCTGCAGCTGATCGAACTCCGAACGGATGAAGTGCTCGGCGTCGTGGTAGTGCTGGTTGGAGGTGTCGTTCCACTCGGGCACGTCCACGGTGAACCTCCGCGAGAGGCGCTTCTCCTGTGCTTTGGCTGTGGCAGTGATGGAGCGGAACTTTTTGTACATGGCATAGTGTCGGTAGGCTCTCTGGATGGTCACGGCCGCCCGTCGTGCTACCTCGCCACCATACCTGCGCGCACAAAAGGGAGGTTAACAAAGAACTCAAAAAAAGAAGGGGTGCAGTTTCGCCACAACCGTAGACCAAGTGACAGCAGCAAGTATTGCAACGAAGAAACACTACGTACCTGCGTTCCAGCATCTCCAGACGCATATCTGCAAGATCTTGCGAGAGTTCATATCCGTGGCCTGTGCCGGGCGCGCCGCTGCCTCGCCATCGGCCGCCGCGGTTGCTGCTGTCATCTGCCGCCGCCCCTCGGGGAGCCTGCCTCCGCCCGCCCATGCCCACGCCGCTCGACTGCGACACTGCCTGAGGCATCTGTGGGCGAGTGGCGTTCTAAGTGCACATGAAGATTATTTTCATACAGAATCAGACTCTAACTGGAGATAAGCTTCAATCACAAAACGCAGCGGCTGATAAGAAAGGTCGCAGGTGTAACAACGCAATTTCTGTGGCTGGGCCTACCTGAGGTCGGCGGACGAGGCTGCCGTTGTGGTGGTGGTGAAGAGGTCCATGGTGGAGATGATGGGGCGGGACGGGGGGCGCCGCGCCCTCGACGCTGTAGGACTTGGTGATGCCCGGACCCACGCCCCGGTTTGGTGGCGGCCCCTTACCGCAATATGGACGATCTACCTTCACCGGGGAACTGGAAACACAAAAACAAAAAAATCAACGACCAAGCAGACAAGAGAGGCAACAGTGAAATAAGATGAAGTTACAAAAGTGACATAGGAAACACAGGAAACAGAGAAGGATATATGGTATGTTGCGGGTGTCCCGGCGTGACCTGAGGGAGGGTCAGCTGTCAAACATGACACGCTACACGCAGCTGCTGATGAGCGATGGGCGCGCAGGTCATCCCGAGGTCAACGCGGTGGACAATGCCTCCGGTAGCCCGCACATGTCACTTCCCGCTCCTCGCAAACGTAGTAGAATTACAGACACATTAAACATCTCACTCGCCACCCCCCCCCCCGAACAAAACTTCAATGGAGAAAATAGAAAGGAAAGAAAGAGAAGCGAGGAAGAGCTGGGCGGAGGTGCGCGTGTCCGCGGAGAGGGTGGCGGTTTGACACCTCCTCGCGGTGCCGCCCCGAGAGATAACGGGCGGCGCTGGCACTGACGGCCACGTGCGTCGCTTCCCCCCCTCCCCTCCCCCTCTGGCACGCCACTTTCCCTCACTAACACTTCCGCTGACCCGTGGCACGCCCCCCCCCCCTCCCCCCCAGCCCGCCTCTCTATCATGTCCGTCCGAGTTTAAATATATACGTTGATTAAACATGTCGAAATCGGATTCGGAATCCCAGATAATCACTCTCGCCACCGCCGCCTGTCAGTGTGATTTCAATGAGGTAAATAAGCTCTCGGCGACGCGGCAATTAACTGCATCCCAGAACCCGCTTTAATGCTCGCAACGATGACCATTAACCTCATTTCCGCAAAAACGTTTTTCAAAACATCAATGGCTTTCGGCCGCGCTTGATCCTTAACTACTTTTCCGGACGGCAGCGCTCGGTCCATAAAAGGCCATGTCCAACGTTGTGCCAATTCATAAAATATATTAATTCGATTAATCCGACTTCAAACAGATTACATATGCGTTGCCATGACAACCGAGCGCATTACCTCTCGAGGTGCGAACAAAGGTCAGCGAGCGGTAAGGCCTTCTGCTTCTCTTAATAAAGCTGAACACGCGACCGCTCGCTCTTATCACGTGCTCCCTCTCACACGATCAGTCGATCGCATTATTAATAAAGGCCAATCAATTTCATATTAGCGTCCCTAATACCGTTCAAGGGATAAAGGTTTTCCCATACGTGTAATGATCGCGAAATGAAACGAAAAAAAATATATATAACCACACTTACGTCACTTCGGAACACACACAAAAAAATACAAAAAACAAAAAAAAACAAAAAAAAAACACAGTCCTCACCTGATCGGAGGGGGAATCACAAAACCGGACAAACAGATAAGCATTTTCACTATTTTTTTCTGTCACCGCACACTCGCACAGAAAACACTAGCACATCTCCCGCACCAGCAGGAGGGTCGCCGTCCAGGCTCACTTAATCAAACAACTACACTGGACATCTTGAGTTCGCTACTTACTCTTGGTACTTCGCAGCTGCTCCGGCGCGGTTGCCAAGTACTAACTTACCGATGACCTTTTAAACGGCTCTCTCGCAGCGAAATCAGGTCGCGAAGGTGACTTGCGAGTGTAAATCACTCTATCTTTTTTAAACAGGGAGTCATTATATTGTAAATAAGAATGAAATGCGAATAAAAATAAATAGAAATGCATGGATAGGTATCTGTGGATCGTAAGCGTGACACCTGCCCAGCACGCGCTATGCACAGGATACGGCCAGGCCAGGGTGTCCTTCGGTGTCTTGACCAATGGCAGCCTCTCTCGCGCCCTGTATCCATTAACAGCCCCTCCAAATCCACCAATCAGCGCCCAGGACGAGGCCAGGTGGCGAGCGCGCGATCAGGTCACGCGTTGGAGATAATAATCCTTTCCCCCCATTAGAATTCCTCGAAGGATTAACATTATCAAAAACTACGAGTGTACCTTCGGGCCTTCCATCCCGAAATAACTGAAGGGCATCACCAAAACACCATCGGCAATCAATGCGGCCACTCAGATGTGAATTCAGCCAGTCACGCGCGATCATTAACATTATATATACCGCCATAAATAATTCTACGGACAACAGCCGCCACACAACAAACACATCGACAAATACAAACTAGCAAAACAAACATAAATAACAATAATAATTTTTCAAACATTCATAACGTGAATACCAATCAGCTCCACAAACAGATAAAATTAATACTTCAAAAAATCCTTAATGACCTCGGCCTTAAAAAATCAAAAATCTTAAGACATCCTCCCTCCCAAATGTTTGGCAGCGAGGTCGGGCAGCACGTGTCTTGCGTCTGTCAGTGTCGCTGTAACCAGACCTGGGCCTTTGTCGTGGCCCGGACAGACAGACAGACAGACAGAAAGACAGACTACCCCTTCCACCCCCCATCCCCCACCCCTGGACCCGATACACTCCACCTCACCGACCATTATTACACGGCGGGGATACACCCTCCGCCCGTCACGCTTCCATGCCTGACACAGGACACCCGGGACCTCACCTACGCCGTGTCGTCAGAGGAAGGGGAGAGCGAGGGGAGAGGAGATATGATCACTGATACACAGAGGAAGAGGAAGAAGATGAGAGAGAAAGAGGCGGGAGGGAGAGGGATGATGCAAAGGATGCATGCACACACCAGCTGTCTTTCTATCTCTAAAATACAGGCATAGAAAAGCGCGCCCCCACCCCCTACTCCCACCACACACACACACACACATACAGAGAGAGAGAGAGAGAGAGAGAGAGAGAGAGAGAGAGAGAGAGAGAGAGAGAGAGAGAGAGAGAGAGAGAGAGAGAGAGAGAGAGAGAGAGAGAGAGAGAGAGGGGGGGGAGGGAGGGAGGGAGGGAGGGAGGGAGAGAAGGAGAGAGGGGGAGAGGAGGAGAGGGGAGAGAGAGGGGGAGAGAGAGGGGGAGAGAGAGAGAGAGAGAGAGAGAGAGAGAGAGAGAGAGAGAGAGAGAGAGAGAGAGAGAGAGAGAGAGAGAGAGAGAGAGAGAGAGAGAGAGAGAGGAGAGAGAGAGAGAGAGAGAGAGAAGAGAGAGGAGAGAGAAGAGAGAAGAGAGAAGAGAGAAGAGAGAAGAGAGAAGAGAGAAGAGAGAAGAGAGAAGAGAGAGAGAGAGAGAGAGAGAGAGAGAGAGAGAGAGAGAGAGAGAGAGAGAGAGAGAGAGAGAGAGAGAGAGAGAGAGAGAGAGAGAGAGAGAGAGAGAATGAAAGACACTAAAAACGGAAACCAAAATAGACTTAACAAAACATGATACGCTTAACCATATTCACCCGCAGGTTTTTACACGGAACAAGAGTCATCAAAACACGGAAAGGGAAACTAAACACAGTTCCCGAAAACCCTATGATGGTTAGCTTCGGCTGCCCCGCTTTTACCCGGGGACGCCTTTCCCTTTCAAATTAAAGACCCAGATTCCATGAATTTTCCCATGAATGAACACGGCGTTGGTGCAGACCCAGGGCCAGCAACCACCTGAGTACGGGACATTCCGAGTACTACTACTTCAACCAAACCTCGACAGACGCTGCGCCAACCGCTATATCCTTTCCACAACTAGGAAAAAATCAACCAAGTGTAAGTCCTAGCCAAAGAAAAGGAAAGAACAATTTCTGTAAGAAATCCTCCTCCCCTCCCCCCACTCTCTGCCCAGCCCATTGTTGTTTACATGCCTCAGGACGCGCTGCGACGTCTCAAAGAAAATAACATTCTAATGAGCTTCGGTCTGAAAAGATTTCTTTCTTACAAACGTCCGAAACAAAGAGCGCCAGTCTTCAGCGAAATCCTACGTCGACCGTAAGCGCTTGGACGAAAAGCGAGAGGAGCGCAGGAGGAAAATGCCCACCACCAGAGCGAGCGCCTGCATTTCCTCCCTCCTGCCCCGTCCTTGCTGCTCCCTGCTCCCTCTCCCTTCCCTACTTCCTCTTTCTTTCTTTCTTTTTTTCCTTCCTTCCTTCCTTCCTTCCTTCCTTCCTTCCTTCCTTCCTTCCTTCCTTCCTTCCTTCCTTCCTTCCTTCCTTCCTTCCTTCCTTCCTTCCTTCCTTCCTTCCTTCCTTCCTTCCTCCCTCCCTTCCCTCTTTCACCCATTACCCTCTTTCACCCATTACCCTCCTTCACTCATTACCTTTCTTCCCACCTTTCCTGCTCCCTCCCCCTCCACCCGCCCACATCCTGCAACCTCTTCCTCTTCCACTCCATCACCTCTTGGCCCGCTAAGCGCGACACAATGCACTCCGAGCAAGACGAGCGCGTGCAAAGGGGGCGAGCATCATTCCGCGTGTACATCTCGAGCCAGAAACAAAAGGCGACGACGAGCCAGCCCTGCCAACGCGCCCGTGCGAGTCGTACCCCCTTCCCCCTTCCTCCTTACCCCATCCGTACCCCCTCCTTCTCCCCTTCCCCCACCCCGTACCCCAGGTCGTCGTCTACTTTCGGACTCCGCGCTCCAACAAACTCAGTCGTTCTGATTCTTGCTAATTAGAAGTTATGCTCGTGAATGCTTGAGCTGTTCGCTGTGATTCGACTTAATTGCTTTTACTTCTTCGCGTAATTATCTTAGTCATGAGTTTTTTTTTTTCTTTTTCTTTTTTTGAGGAGAAGGCAAGTTAGCGTTGATATTTATTTGTTCGGTTGTATGCTATGTTCATAGTCGCTTTAGTCTCTCTTATTAAATATGGAATGTTTTATACAAGTGCAGTGCAGTATTATCATTATTAATAATATCTTATGTATGTGTGTGTTTGTGTGTGTGTGTGTGTGTGTGTGTGTGTGTGTGTGTGTGTGTGTGTGTGTGTGTGTGTGTGTGTGTGTGTGTGTGTGTGTGTGTGTGTGTGTGTGTGTGTGTGTGTGTGTGTGTGTGTGTGTGTGTGTGTGTGTGTGTACGTATCGTGTGCGTGTAGGTGTAGTTGGGGAGAGAGAGGGAGGGAGGGAGGGAGGGAGGGAGGGAGGGAGGGAGGGAGGGAGGGAGAGAGAGAGAGAGAGAGAGAGAGAGAGAGAGAGAGAGAGAGAGAGAGAGAGAGAGAGAGAGAGAGAGAGAGAGAGAGAGAGAGAGAGAGAGAGAGAGATGGATGCCCGTCGCACACATATAAATATGTCTTTATGCAATGCATCCTGAACAAGGGCGCCAAACAAAAGGAAACCATAGCAATTTCGGCCTAGATAAGAAAGGACGGCCTCGCCTGCCGCCTCTTGACCTTAATCGTGATCGAGATACAGCTTAACCTTGGTGTCATATTTTTCTGCGCCTTCTCTTTTTGTTGCATTAGTCATCCTCCTGACCGCGAGCAAACTCGGGCTGTGATTTGCCCACCGCGTTTCCCACAGCAGCAGCAAGTGCAAATGCACTGGTGCAGTTCTGCCATGTCTGATGCACATTTGCAAAACGGGCATTTATATCTTTCTGTTATACGAGCTACCGGCAGATTACCTCCAGCTATAATGTTAGGTTTTATTATAAATAAATTTTATACAAATTGAAGCATCGCCGTGACAGACCCCTGATCCATCGGCATAGGGCATAAATCACGGCGTATTTATGGCCACGCTCCAACGCGTGCAATGAAGTCCGGGGCGCCGGGCATTATTCACGAGGTAAACAATGGAGGAACATCTCTGTTTGTTGTTGTTCCTTGGAATGAAAAAGATCGCAATACTCCCAAAATCTTTCCGTGTTTTCCCTCCACGTTCCCTGGAAGGCAAGTTCGCGAGACATCCAAGGAGGCCAGACTACGTGTTACGTAAATACAGCAACTCCTCGGCTCCTTCAGGTGAGGGGCGGTCGGCAGCGTGTGCGGCCCAGGCGCGCAGGTGGAGGAGGACTCCGCCGTGCGCACGTGTGGAGGCGACGCGCGTGCCAGCTGCCGTCTGCCTGGTTGCCACCTGTGCTCGTCTGCACCGCGCCGTGATCACCCCAACCCCCGTAATTGCTCCCTTAGGATACAGCGCCGCTTCCTAACCCTCTCCCGGGGACCCGCACAGCGCGCCGCCGTCTCTCTCTCTTTCTCTCTTCCCCCTACTTCATACACACTCATTCTCACGAAAGATCGTCGATGCCCAATAAAAGACCACGCTGTATCCCTTCCCCTTGTTATTCACAGGACAAAAGAGCGCAGGCACAGAGACCAAGGGAGAAGGCAGCAGGTGTGGTCCGCGTCCAGACCCGCGTCACCTGGTCACCCTGCCCGCCGCCCTCACACCTGCCTTCCACTACAACCCTTGTGTGATTAGCCCTTCCACCGCCGCCCTCGAGATGATCCACTTCGCCTGCCTCATATCAACACCTCATACCGTCTACCTGCTTGTTTACACACCACTTTCTAATGCTTCTAATGCCGGCCAATAAAAGCCCCGATTCCTCATAAAGCCATTCCGTAGAGAATAATACCCGCCCTGCCAGCCCTTACGGCGCAACTGTTCACCGCAGTGGCATAGGGAGCAGTGCCATACACAGACTATGCACGTTACGGTGCAGAGATGAAGCCTTAGAAAGTGGTCTCCATCATCTTGTTGGTACTATGCGACCTTCGGTAGTTGGGGCTTCGGGAGGGCCTGCAAGGCCAAGGCGCTCAACGTCGGTCCAAAGCCAGGAGCCAAAGGATTGTACTCCGGCCTCCAACGCGCTCTGCACGGCAGTTGTATAATGGGGGAGGCCGAGAGAGAGAGAGAGAGAGAGAGAGAGAGAGAGAGAGAGAGAGAGAGAGAGAGAGAGAGAGAGAGAGAGAGAGAGAGAGAGAGAGAGAGAGAGAGAAACTGACATTCTTCTAAAAAGCTATTTTTTTAATTCGCAAAATCTACTATACCTTTAACTATCACTTCTCAACATCACATGAACCGAAATACTTAACTGAATGTCTACCAAATTATTCAAAACAAATATCAAACCGCACTTGTCACGTCATATAATAAACAGAGTGCTTTTACGTCTAATGCAGCGTCATCTGAAGACTTTCGTTCTCGGAATCTGTCTCCGTTTACGTCACTTGGAAAGGCTGCATGTAAGCGTTCACTCTTAGCAAGCGGTATCTGCTGTCACTCACTCGCACTCCTCCTTCGGTAATAGTAACAAGCACACTGACACGGCTAACACTTTTATTAAATCAACAAGGACGAAATACTTTATTGCTTCGTCTGCCATTTCCATTCAGAGAAACTATTTGCGTCATTAAACCCTCACCCATTTTCTCGATCCTCAAAATCATCATCCAATTTCCTCCCAACTAAACGCACTCGTTAATCCAAGCTTCGCGCTGTTTCAGAATCAATGTTTTCTGAACATTACCCAACGGAATCTTATCCTTATTCGTCTTATCCTTGAATAGCATCCTCCAAAAGCCCATCCTTGACGCCCCCCCCTAGCCCCCCAGCCCCACAAGCCGCAGGCGGCAGGGAGGCTATCCTAGAGCGTCAGCCCTGCGTGACGTCAAAGCTCGCTTCAGCTCCAGACGCGGGAAGCGGTGCCAGCAGTTCTCAACTTAAGGGGGAAATGGACAACGAGGTGCCACCCGCATGCGATCGTAATGACCCGGAGCACTGACGTCGCCCTCGCCGACGCATAGTGCCAATTCTCTTGGGAGTTTTCACGCTTGATGTGTGATATCTACACTAACTATCATTTAGTCTCTCTGGTTCTGGTTTTGGTTCTCCTTCCCTCTCCCTCCCTCCCTCTCTCTCTCCCTCCCTCTCTCCCTCTCCCTCCCTCTCTCCCTCTCCCTCTCTCCCTCTCTCCCTCTCCCTCCCTCCCTCCCTCTCCCTCCCTCCCCCTCCCTCTCCCTCCCTCCCCCTCCCCCTCCCTCTCCCTCTCTTCTCTCTCCTTCCTCTCTTCTCTCTCGTTCCTCTCTTCTCTCTCGTTCCTCTCTTCTCTCTCGTTTCTCTCTTCTCTCTCGTTCCTCTCTTCTCTCTCGTTCCTCTCTTCTCTCTCGTTCCTCTCTTCTCTCTCTCTTCTTTTTCCTCTTTCTCTCCCCTCCCTCCTCTCTCTCTTCTCTCTCCTCTCACTCTCCCCTCCCTCCTCTAACTCCTCTCCCTCCTCCTCCTTTCTCTCTCTCCAAGGTTACGTTAAAACCTGTGCGAATGTCCTGCGTCGTCCTTTTCTACTGTGCGTGAGTATATGGCACCGTGACGTCGTAAGGCAAGTGTCACGCCACACGGAGAAGGTTCTTCTCTTTGTTCTTGGCGACTCCCTGTCATCCCCCCTCCCTCCGCGGGCCCATAGGCCTATGATCCCGTTTAAGTCTAGCGAATGTCCATTTGAATGCCTCTACAAGAACAATGGTTAAAACATACATATTTCTGATACCATGGCACATAGAGAGAGAGAGAGAGAGAGAGAGAGAGAGAGAGAGAGAGAGAGAGAGAGAGAGAGAGAGAGAGAGAGAGAGAGAGAGAGAGAGAGAGAGAGAGTATGTGTTTGTATGTTAGTGTGTGTGTGTGTGTGTGTGTGTGTGTGTGTGTGTGTGTGTGTGTGTGTGTGTGTGTGTGTGTGTGTGTGTGTGTGTGTGTGTGCGTGTGCGTGTGCGTGTGCGTGTGCGTGTGCGTGTGCGTGTGCGTGTGCGTGTGCGTGTGCGTGTGCGTGTGCGTGTGCGTGTGCGTGTGCGTGTGCGAGTGCGTTTGCGTGTGCGTGTACCTTTAACCTTTTCTTCGATATGCAAATCCCTCCACATAGCATACCCTCCAGCAGTGTCACTGTGCAATCAAACGCAGGATGTGGCACCTTGGGCACCATACAAGGCCAGCAGGGCAAGGGGGAGGTTCACACATGGCAGCAAGATAACGAGTGTAGCATCCGCCTAGGTCCCCTCATCTCCCCCTCCGTCTCCCCTCTCGCCCCCCTCTCCCCTTCAGCGATTCCCCTCCCTCTAACCCTGTCCTCCCCTCTCCGTTGTGTCTGGCCGGGGGATCAACCTTGACTCGCTAGAAACATGGCTGAAGAGGGGAGAGAAAGAGAGATAGAAAAAAAGAGGGGGAAAACACTGTTCGCATACATTAGCACTCAACAGGGCACCTATTATCCTCCCCCCCTCCCACACCCTCCCTCTGCCACACCCTGCCGTTACCTGCCACAACAGGACTCCACAAAATGCGACTTTGCAGAGGGGGAAAGAGAGGGGGTGGGGGTGGGGGGGTTGGAAGGAGGAACGGGAGTAAGAGAATGAGATAGGTGGGGAGGTGGGGGGAGAGACGGAGAGACGGAGATTAGGAGGGAGGGAGGGAGGGAGGGAGGGAGGGAGGGAGGGAGGGAGGGAGAGGGAGAGGGAGGGGGAGAGGGAGAGGGGGGGGAGGGGGAGGGGGAGGAGAGGGAGAGGGAGAGGGAGGGGGAGGGGAAGGAGAGAGAGAGAGAGAGAAACAGAGACAAAGAAAGAAAGAAATAGAAAGAAAGAAAAAGGAAGAGAGAGAGAGAAGGAGAGAGAGAGAAAGAAACAGAAAGAAAGAAAAAAAAGAAGGAAAAAAGAAAGAGAAAGCGAAAGAGCGAGAGAAAGAGACGGTAAGGAGCGGTGAACATTACAAAGATAACAGAAAAAAAGGGAGTGAAAGAACTCTCCATTCAATAAAAAAAAACAATGACGTCACCACGCCTACCATCCCACTCCGCCCTTCGAATTTCCGTCGAAACCCACTTGGTTCCCCCTTAAGCTCAGCCACGCCACAAGACGGCTTCTCCCCCCCCTCCCCTCCCCTCCTATGTTCCCTCGCCCCATCTGCTAGCCAAGGGGCACATCCTTGCAGCAATCACAGCTCCTAGGATTTCAAAAGCGGAAGGGAAGCAGGAGGGCGACAGGAGACTGACACCCTGGGAATCACAGGCTTGGAGCAGAGGCGACTAACGTGTTCCTCCGTTGCTTGCTTGCTTGCTTGCGGTTCTCGAGGGAGGAGGAGGAGCTGGTGGGACATGTGACATCCACACTGGACGGTCCTGGGAGATGAAGGGGTAGGGAGGGGGAAGGGGAGGGGGAGGGGCAGCGACTCCTATCAAAAGACTTTCCCGTGTTGGAGAGTCTCTTTCTCTCTCTCTCTCTCTCTCTCTCTAACATATTTTTTGACTTTCTGATAATTTTTTTCCTCCAGGAACATACGTGTGTTTTATCAACATATATGTGCGTCACATTTTCAAGTATGTAATTATGTGACCTCAGGAAAGGACTTAGCATGCTGAGGGTCATATTGCTCTCCTGTTATGCAAACATTTATCGCTGTATGCTTGTGATTGATCAGCCATTTGCTCTGTATATATTTCAACATGCTGACATAGCTGTAAGGTTTTGTAAAATATACGTGAGCCCAAAGTGGGACTAAGATTGGAATGAGGATAAACTATGTTACCTCATCCTTTTGAGATTACGTAATCACTTGTCTCAATAAACTTGTCAAAGTCAAAAAGTCAAAGAGAGTGAGTGAGTGATTGAGAACGAGAGAAATAGATAGAAAGAGAAAGTGAAAGAAATAAAGATAGAGAGATAGAGAAATGGATAGATAACTAGACAGCTAGATAGATAGATAGAGAGAGAGAGCGAGGGCGAGGTTCAATACCGAAAAATCTTTAGTCTCTCTTACTTCATTATTCACGAGACAAAACAACAACAGCCGCAGCGCCTCCACACCCCCGCCTCCTCGGGCCAGGGCATCGAATCCCCAACTCCAATTAACCTCCCATAATAATAACAATAACCCTCAACGGCGCCGCGCCCGCCGCTTACCCCACCAGCAAACAAATCCGAATCTCTTAACGAAGACCCATTATCTCGCATTAAGACCCATTACCCTTATCGGCAAAAGAAGTGTAATCTAGCTCTCCCTTTATCGGCTTGCCCCTTTCTACCTCGACCCCA
>NW_028234426.1:31433563-31438563 GCF_977035675.1 Penaeus japonicus | reverse complement strand
GGCAACGAGGGAAATAAATACGATGTTCATATTCAGCATTTAACGACGGCGATCCGTTTTTTTCTTCTTCTTGTCATGTAATTAATCATATACGGCGTTATTCAATCACCCACTTCCAAAATTGCGTGTCTCCATCGTCCTGAGGTCGACCAGAGTGGAGGAAGGGAAGCGGTCGAGGAAATTTCAGGAGGAGCGTGTTGGTCTCCTAGCTCAGCTCTTCATTCGCATATCGACCCATGTTTACTTACACAAGCCCTTACCTCTTCATTGCACGGCCTCTTCGCCCTTCCGCACTTGCATCATTGGCAGCCCTCCTCTTCCCGTTCTAGGATGCACGTTTTCCCCCTGCCATGATTTCCGTCTCTTCCGGGCTATCTGTTTCGGCTCGTACAGTCTACCCTTGCCGCAACTCGCTCCTTCCCAGCCTCGAGGGAATCGCCACCTCCCCCCCCCCTTCCTCTGAGCGCACTGTGGCCTCCTCCTCCTCCTCCAACCTGCGCCCCCTTCCAGCCAGGCCCCGTAACGGCTGAATCATCACTTTAACAACCCCCGCCTCGCACTATTAAACTTTAGGACTCACTATTAACGTGCGTGAAACATATCCAACCCTTAATTTCGACCTGGGGGGAGTGGGGGGGAGAGGGGGGAAAGGGTTAGTCCTGGGTTCGTGATGCCCGTTTGCTCGGGCAACTGTTCCAGAAAGGTACCTCATAAACACCTAAACACACTTGTTCATAACCACATGTATTTATGTAGGACGACCCCTTCTGCAATTGCACACACTGCACCGGAGATTATCGCACAAGCCTAATCACGGGCAGACAAACATACACACATCATTAGACCGACATACAGGTGAGCAAGTAGGCGTAGTCGAGAACACCAGCGAACCCGTAGGCAGCCCACACAAAGGCAAGTACACAGCGCTCGCTACTAACAAAGCCACGGGGGAAGCTGAGCTCACACACACACACAATAGACTGACACAGCCGTGATTATGCAAGGGATTAGTGTATACTTTGGCAAAACTGGGATGAATCCTGGATCTGGATGCTACTGTCATGAACAGACAACAGCTACTGTGCTTCAATTTGCAATGAGGCGCAAAACAAAGATATCTACATGCACTCTCCCTCAATACATACTTCGTCCACGTACATTACACCCTAACCGACCCAAGTGCTCACCCTACACCAACCCCGCCCTCATGAGCCACACTGTTAAAAAAAAGGCGTGCAACTCACACTCGTACCCAACTCCACTCCCGCGGCAGACTACTTCCTGCCCTCCGCTCATCCTAAACATTTGTGCAAACACTGTAAAAATCCCTAGCTATCTCCCCGTGGAATCGCTGTCGAACAACTGTGAATAGTTCGGTCGCACGAGAGACGCGGGGGAGAGGGGAGAGGGGAGGGGGGAGAGGGTGTGAGGAGGGGGGAGAGGGTGTGAGGAGGGGGGAGAGGGTGTGAGGAGGGGGGAGAGGGTGTGAGGAGGGGGGAGGGGGTGTGAGGAGGGGGGAGGGGGTGTGAGGAGGATGGAAGGGGTGTGTGGGGAGGAGGGGAGGGGTGTGTGTGGAGGAGAGAAGGGGTGTGTGGGGAGGAGGGAAGGGTGTGAGAATGGGGGGGAGGGTGTTTAGCAGATAACGATGAGGGGAGAAAGGAGAAGGAGGGGAAAGCGAAAGCAATAATAGCAAGTAAATAACAACGACTGCAAAAGTGTAGACACTAAGTACAAAGGAAAATAAAACCACGGCAGAAAAATGTGGAAAATAATCTGCGCGAGAACTGAAAGAAGCAGACGCAGAAAGAAGCGACAGCCGGTTGAAGAGAGAAGAGAGAGAGGAAAGAGAGAGGAGAGAGGAAGGTCGGCGAGAGAGAGAGAGAGAGAGCGAGAGAGAGAGAGAGAGAGAGAGAGAGAGAGAGAGAGAGAGAGAGAGAGAGAGAGAGAGAGAGAGAGAGAGAGAGAGAGAGAGAGAGAGAGAGAGAGAGAGAGAGAGAGAGAGAGAGAGAGTGAGTGAGTGAGAGAAAAAAGTGAAAGAAAGTGAAAGAGAGAGAAAAGAGAGAAAATGGAACGAGGAGGGGGGGGGGGGCAGCCGAGGTCATCCGCGCACGAGGGAAAAACGGACGAATGGCACCTCCGCCCCTCCCCCCCTCAGTCTGGCACCGGAAGTAAGGTCATCACTCGAGACAGACAACCCAGAGACTGGCACCCACACTTTCCCCTCACCCTATCCCTTCCACCGCCTACTCCCCCTTCACCTCATGTCTGGCGATCAGATGTTATTTTTGAAATTTACCTTCTCTGTCTGTCTGTCTGTCTGTCTGTCTGTCTGTCTGTCTGTCTGTCTGTCTGTCTGTCTGTCTGTCTGTCTGTCTGTCTGTCTGTCTGTCTGTCTGTTTGTCTGTCTGTTAGCGTCAATTTGTATGTGCATCTGCTCTTGCCTTTGGACTAAACTACTATCAAAAGTCATACGATTCCTTCTCCCATTCCTTTTCCCTTTCCCTTTCCCTTTCCCCCCCCCCCTCTCTCTCTCTCTCTCTCTCTCTCTCTCTCTCTCTCTCTCTCTCTCTCTCTCTCTCTCTCTCCCTTTCCCTCTCCTCTTCCTCCATCTCCCTCCATTCGCTTAAGTCTTTTCTTCCCCTTTTCCTTCCCTTTCTCTCCGCCCATTTTCATAATCTAGTATCGGACACAAATAGCTTTCGTCTGCAAACTTTACTATCGGGGAGGAGGGAGGGAGGGAGGGAGGGAGGGAGGGAGGGAGGGAGGGAGGGAGGGGGGAGGGAGGGAGGGAGGGAGGGAGGAGAGGAGGAGGGAGAGAGGGAGGGAGGAGGGAGGGAGGAGGGAGAGAGGGAGGGAGAGGAGGAGGGAGAGAGGGAGGGGGAGGGGGAGGGGGGAATGAGAAGAGGATAAAGGAGGGAGGGAGTGAGAGTGAGTTGACTGAGTGCGGGTAAAGGGAAGAAAAGAAGCAATACAGATAAAAAAGAGGGGGAAGGGAGGAGGCAAGGGAGTTAGCAGGAGGGAAAGATAAAGAGGGGGAGGTAGCGAGTGATGGAGAGTGAGAGTGAGACAGACAGAGACCCTGTAACAAAAAACAAACAAAATAACTAGATATCGAGAAAGAGAGGCAGGGAGAACGAACGAGGCAAAAGAAGCAAGAAAGAGAGAGAAAATGAGAAGGGCAGAGAGAGTAAATTTTACCACTCTACTAGGCTTAATTATTCCCACACATCAACACGCGACTCCAACAGCTGTCCTCAATCTTGCCAATTACGCCTTGCCTTCTTATTATGCTCCGGCCTTTTTTGTTCCTTTTTCTTCTTCTTCGTATGCGTCATCCTCAGCAGCTAACTGCTTCCCTTTCGTATGGCCTTTGCCTTCGCCTTCTCAGTCAGTCAGTCAGTCTGTCTGTCTGTCTTTGTGTCTTGTCTGTCTGTCTGTTTGTATCAGCCTATCTGTGTGTCTTTCTGTGCTCGTATATCTGTGTCTGCTTGTTACCTGTCTGTCTGTCTGTCTGTCTGTCTGTCTGTCTGTCTGTCTGTCTGTCTGTCTGTCTGTCTGTCTGTCTGCCTGTCTCTGTCTGTCTGTCTGTCTCTTTCTCGCCCCGCTCGTGCCGCACTCTTTCTTCCACACTTCCTACAGCCTACGCCATCACTATTCAATAATAAAAAAATAAAAAAGTGAACCCGAGCCCCACCGCTAACGGAGTAGCATCATTACCTGCCACCTTCCCCTTTCCCTCCCTCCCCTCTCCCGCCCTCCCCCTCCCCAGCCCAACAGCAGCGAAAGGAGGAGCTGGAGCAGGAGATGGCCTCCATTTGCAGGTTCCGGAGGACGATGCAAGGCGACACAGACACAGGCGGAACACAGTCATCAACACCGCCGCCTTCGGGGCCCATTACCTCCCTCCCTCCTCCCCTCCTCCTCTCCTCCTCTCCTCCTCTCCTCCCTCCTCTACCCTCCCTCTTTCATCTCTCCTCCTTCCTCCTTCCCCTCTCCTCTTTCTTCTTTCCTCTCCCCCTCCTCCAAACCACTCTCTTTCGTACCTCCCTTGCACAATCCCCGTTACCAAACGTTCCCACGGGAGGTATCGGTAAATATCGCCCCGTGATAGATTCTCTCGCGCGTTCGAGGCACGGAGGCTGGAGGCGTTTTGTCTCTGTCGGGGGCACCTGCGAGTGCGGCGGCCGACCGTCGGCGCGCTAGGCTTTTTCTCCACAAGCCGAGACGTTGGAGGAGCGAACAGGTGTGAACCGCGAGAAAACGCAAGACGTAAATCGCTGGGGAAATGTGGACTAAAACGCGATGTTTAGATACACGTAGGACGCCATCCACAAAGTTTTTTTTTTTTCTTCTCTCTTTATGAAGGTCGCCCGAGGGTAAGCCAAGACACCTCGACATAAGAGCATATCCGAGCTGCCCCGTAAGCCACCGAGATACCGAACTCGAAAAGCGAGTCGAGCTCCCTCCCCAATTCCCTCCCTTCCCTCCCCTCCCTTCCCTCTTTCGCGGATTAGAAGACTCTCCTCCGCCAGCTAAGCTCGGGGGCGATTTCCAAGGCAGGGCATTTAAACACTCGATTACACGAATCCGCCATCGCTCAGGATACAAATCGCCTCCTAATCCCCTTTACACGGAACCCGATTAAGCGTGGACCGGTAACTTTTCCCTTGCCCCCCCCCCCTCCCTACCTTTCCCCTCTCATCCCCCCTCCTCCTTAACTCTTTTCCCCCTCTCTTTTTCCCTTCGTTTCGCCTCATTCACCCCCCTTTCTCCCTTTCTATCCCCCCTTCTCCCTTTCTTTCAATTGCGTTCAGTCACTGCCATCGCGACGCCTTCCTGTCGAAAGCGATGAGGCTGGAATGGAAGAATCTGAGGAGTGGGAACGAAGTGGGAATGGAAGAATTCGAGAAGTGGGAGAAGAAGGAATAGGGACGAAACCGACATGGTAGTGGGGGAAGGGGCTGGCGCTGCTGCTGCTCCCCTTTATCCCCCTCCCCTAC
>NW_028234426.1:31413563-31426063 GCF_977035675.1 Penaeus japonicus | reverse complement strand
CGGTCACGACCTCGCCCGAGCTGGGCCATGCAGCCACCTGGCGCGCGCTCGCACAGCAGCCGAGGGGCCGACGGTGCGGGATCATTTCCCTCGTGACGTTATTCACAGCTGCGATCGGGACAGCATTAGCGCGGGGGGTGGGGGTGGGGGTGGGGGGTCGGGGTCCGAGGGCCATGAAACATTCAAGCAATTTTCCTAAGACCTTTGCTCACCTTCCGCTCTCACTCCAATAATTACCTGGTGTATGTGGTTATTCGTTTATCCGTTACTGGTATCACTACTATTGTTATCACGATCATTATTACTGGCATCAACTATTCTTATCGTCATTATCATCATCATTACTACTATCATTATCATCATCATTATGTGTGGGAGCACGCATATCTATACATAAATTATTATTAAACTGATATGACTCTCAATTTACTTCATCTTCCTCTCCTCCTAACCTATGCATACTCTTTTCTCCCGTCCCTGTTCCACACACACACACACACACACACACACACACACACACACACACACACACACACACACACACACACACACACACACACACACACACACACACACACACACACACACACACACACACACACACACACACATTTTTCCTACACCCTACCAAAGCCCTATCCACACACCTTTCCATCCGTCCCACCCTTGTCCCATACACACTTCTTTCCTTCCCGGAGCCCTTCCGATGGCTAACCTCGCCCCCACCCCACCCCACCCCACCCCCCTCCCGCATCCCTGAGCCCCTCTCCCTCGCCCTCACCCCTGTGCCCACCACGCCATTCGCCCAGTCATGCTCCACGTGCACACGCATACATCACAAGAAATGTTGAAGAGGTAACCACTCCCCGGGCATCGTCGCCATCTTGATCTCGTCCGAGGTACTCATCCCGGCCGCCGCTACTCCTCTTTCCACGTTCTCCTGACCTGAATCATCATCACACAGTCGTCCTCACCGAGACTTGATTAAGAGTGCACTGTTCCCACGCTAATCTAAAAGGCAGGCTGGCTTTTAACTGCTCTTCCTTCGCGGGCGTTGTCTTCGTCGATCGAGCGCGCGCACCCACCCTGAACTTAAAAGGATTCACGGTTATCTTAGTCATAGTGATACTACACTCTCCTCCTCCTCCTCCTCCTCCTCCCTCTCTTCCCCTTCCCCCTGACCTTTACAAATCGCTCCCACAACAAAATAATACCAACTTCAACCTCCTTAGTCTGTCTCTCAACATCATACCCCTGTCCATACATAACCCGTTCTGTCGAGGGTACCCACTCCAGGTACAACCCCCCCCCCCCCCCCCACCACATTGCCCTCTTTCCCCCGCCCCTGGCAAGACCCTTTCAAGACGGGCGAGAAGCGACGGGCGTTTTGATTGAAGCGAGTTCATTTGTGTGATGGCGGGCCCGAGCACCTCGGCTTTTTCTCTGCTACTTTTGATGTAGTGCAATCGTGATAGTTCGGGGACTATTAACGCTCAAGTCCCTCAATCATTTTCAAAGGGCAAGGAACTCCTCTTTTATGTGACTCTTTCCTATATCGTTTTTTCTTTCAACTTCATTAATATCCTATTTGTCAACAGCAGTGTTATCATTGTTAGCCTACTGAGGCTAGAACAGCCCTCCCCTCCTGCCCAAGAGCTACGTCGGGAAACTTCAATAAAGGTAAGTGTTGTGTGTGTGCGTGTGTTTGATCCGCCCTTTCGCTGTGTAACGAATGAACGGGTTGATGAATAAATGAATAAAGGATAACTAGGAATGGTCGAGGATAGATGATGCGGACTTCAAAGACTCGGAACCTATCCTCGCGGTTGCCTCTGCTTCCTCCTCGCTCGGTCCTTCTCGTCTGTTTTTTTTCTCATCTCTCTGGTTTGTCGGGTTTTTGGCCTATTCTAACAACACTCGGTGTGTCTGACTGATTGTCGGTCTACGTTATCTACTGTCTCTCAAATTTCTCTTTTGCCCTCCACCCTTCCCTCCTTTTTTTTTCTTTTGCTCCCTCTCCCTCTCCCTCTAACCTTTTTCTCCCTTTCTCTCTAACTTTCCCCCTCCCCCTCCCCCTCAAGAGACATCCAAAAAGAATCAAAACAAAACTAAAGACACAAAGCCCCAAGAAGCAAGATTTAAGGAAAGAAAGATAAAAGGCAAAAAATCAACACTCTCGCACCTTCATCCTTAAAGTATTCAGGCACTAAGAGAGAGAAAAAAACAACAAAGAAAGAGGTGGGGAAAAAAGGACAAAAAAATGAGACCAAGCTAAAAAAAAAGAGCAAGTCCGAGCGCAAAAGAAGAAGAAATCCAAGCAGGCGAGGAGAAGCGAGAGAGGACAAGACCGTGTATGCAAGGAATGCGAGGTGGCACAGGTCGGCGAGCTCTGCGGGAAGCAGGTCACGCCGTCGCCTAATTTGAGTAAATTTGGGATTCCGGACCCTCCGCCGCCGGCCTATGCGAGGGAGATCGCCAGGCCAAAAAGAACGGGAAGGGGGGAAGGGGGCAAGGGGGAGTTGGAGAAACAGTTGCCATAGTGGTATCGGTTTGTCGAAAGGATGCAGGAAGGGGGGGGGGGGGAGAAAGGAAGGGAAGGGAAGGGAAGGGAAGGGAAGGGAAGGAAGGAGGGAGGGGGAAGGGAGAAAGAAAGAGAGAAAGAGAGAAAGAGAGAAAGAGAGAAAGAGAGAGAGAGAGAGAGAGAGAGAGAGAGAGAGAGAGAGAGAGAGAGAGAGAGAGAGAGAGAGAGAGAGAGAGAGAGAGAGAGAGAGAGAGAGAAATAAAATAACCAACAGATATACACGCGAGGGGAAATGGGTAAAACAGACAAGACATATCGGAGGGCAAATTTAAACGCGCGTTCGAGAATGTTTGGCCGTTGATGAGTGTGTGTCTCTGTGTGTTTGTGTGGGTGTAGCAAGTGTTATTTTAGGGGTTTCAGGCGTTTGGTCGTTTTAACACGATCGTTTGCCACGAGATGAGGTGCGTCGCCAGCTATACTGGAAAAACAAGTCGCGAAATGATGCTGTAAGGACCCAACGATCAAACTTTTATGATAACAGCTGTTGCTACCGTCTTTGAACTTCTTAGGAGAAAAAAATGGAATGGTACAAGGGGGGCGTAGAAAAAAATACAAACAGGGAATAAACCAGTGCAGAAGGTATAAACAAAGGAAGGGATACGCAGTAAACAATCAGAACGAGAAGAGAACTCGTTGATGATAAATTAGCGGTATCATAAAGGAGAATATGGATTGGCTTGTTAAGAAATTCATAGGGGATTAAGGGCCCTGCCTTCACAGTTATGCCAGATATGTGTCAGCTCGAGGGCGTGGCGACAAAGTGGGGGGTAATGGGAAATATCTTTGTACCTTCGACATTATCAGTGGGGATAGAGGGGTGATGACAAGGAGGGGGAGGGGGGTGAGGCACACCTATTTACAGTGGGGCTGAGAGGGGAAGCCAAACGTGGGGAGAAAGAGGGGACAGAGGAACAAACACAGACGAAGGGGAGAATGAAACTCCGGGACAAGCAGTGCATACATGAGGCTTGTGGTAGACGCTGGGGGAGAACATGAACAATTATAGCTGGGCGGGGAGAGAGCTCTGCACGTAGCACGGACGCACGCAAGGCAGCACGCGCGTTCGCCCTCGCCCCGTACACAGCCGCAAACTATCAGACGCAGAAACGAGCTCTGGCAGCACGAAGGTAATGCACCCGGTACAAAAATCCCCATGAAACAGTATCCTGACATTCCGCCTGAAAGTGTATTGCATTTCGGTGTGACTTACCATACAGGCCCGGTCAGTTCGAGGATCCGGTGGTGGAAGTGAGGCGGGCCGCAGCCGTGGAGTTGCAGGTGGTGCTGATGCTGAAGTTGCAGGGGGGGAGGGGGCGGTGGCACCAACTGCTGATGGGGCAGGCACCCATATCGCAGCTGGCTGAAGGGCTGTGGGGGCGGGAGCGGCGGAGGGAGCGGAGGGGGCCGTGGTGGAGGGAGTTGGGGGTAACAGGAGGAGTAAGTACTGGTGGTGGAGGCAGGGTGAGAGCCGATGTGATTGTTGTTTTGCTTGTGCATGTTGCCGTGGTAGGGCTGTGGGTGTGGGGGCTGCTGGTAGTGTGGGGGGTGGGCGCGCTGCACGTGTGGGGGAAGGCCAGGCTGCAGGTTGCCATAGAAGGGCTGAGGGTGAGAGAGGGGGAGGGAGTGGCGATGTTGCTGGCAAGGGTGTGATCCGTGTGGAGGGGGCGGAGGAGGGGGAGACTCCTCCGGAGGGGGGAGGTGTTGGAAACGCGACTGTTGGTAAATGTGAGGGCGACCTGGAGGAAGGGATGCGTGGGGGGGAGGGGGAGGGGGAGGGATATCATTGTGGCTGAAGGAATGAGGAGGAGGATAGCAAGGCCCCTGGTGCGAGGGCGGGGGCGGCGGAGGGGGCTGTTGGTGGGGCAGGGAGTTGTAGTGGGGCGGCACCTTGGGCACGGGCTGCGAGTGGGGGAGGGAGCCGAAGTGAGGGCCGCCGTAGGGCATCTGGTGGTTGCACGGCGGAGGGTGCCCCATGGGCCGCGGCTGGGTGCGGTGGGGGCTGTGGTGAGGGCTGTTCGCTGGGCTGCCACGGGGGCTGTTCTGCCTGACAGGTGGGTGGGCGTGCCGCGGCACAGGTGGAGGCGGGGGGATGCCACCTGGGCATGCTGCCCGGGGGACACAGTAGGCGTAGCATGACGGGCATGGCTGCACGCCCGCTGGAACGTGCATGGTTCACGCACCGGCACGCTACTCGTCCTCGCCTTTCATGCCTCGCACTTCAAGGAGAAGCAGTGGTTATTGGAGACACTAGGCCTTGATCTTGCGTCTTGTACTTGAGCAGGAAGGGACACTAGCGCGTGTAAAACTTACGGAGAACTAGCGTCACACGTCGAGTTTACTCTTGATTAAGGTGGCAACGCACTAACTACACTACTGGCGCCTGACCGTACTAAGTTACCATAACGGAGCTTACCATGTGACCACTTCCTACAGCCAACACTTACACTGAACCAACACTACACCATAACACAACAACTACACCCGTTCATCTTCAGTTACCTGCTTCGCGACAGAGGCTGCCGTATCGATATGATCACTGCCTGGAGCATTTCTGTATACTGTGTAATCCGCAACACACAACTTTTCACACAAGATGCGTCATAACTTCACCACCCGCTGCTGTCATAACTGGGGCGCGGTGACACCAAGTACGACTAACAAACGGAAATCACACGGCCACGCACTGAACTGACCCGCACCTCGGAAACTTTTCTTTGTACCGAGCCTCGATGTAAAGCGCTGGACGCGTGGTGAAGCCGCGGCGGGTCGACTGAAGCGGCCTGCGTGGCGAGGGGAAAGGTGCGAAGTGTGGATGCTCCGGAACTAGCCACACTAACACTAGATATCCGCTACACCCAAAACATTAGCGAGAGGGCAAGCGTCCGCACCGACTCACCGCCGAGCCCCTCGCGAAAAAAGGTAAACAACAAACACTAGAGCCACTCGAAGTCACGTGACGCCGTTCGCAGGAAAACCTCACCGCGATACTGGTTATGGAGAAATCGCAAATGACCGCGTCTTTGTGGGCTCCTGCGGGCGTCAACAGAGCGAGCGGGAAGAGCGCGGAGCACGTCGGAGCGCGTCAAACAGTCTCGCACTCACGGGGTTGACTAGGCAGGCAGACGAGAGAGCTCGGGCAGCGCGTGGCGAGGAGGGGAGCCGCGGGAGGGGGCAGGAGGGGAGCGGGGGAGGGGGAAAGGGGGAAAAGGGATGTCGCTCAGGCTCTCCCACACAGCTGCTCCCCTTACACCATCACAACTAACACGGCAGGGAGGCAGGGAGGCCCACATGTGTTGGAGTGAGGCAGCCCCGCACGGCGGCACATCGCAGGCTATGAGAAGGCATTCGTACGCCGCTAAACTGGTTAAGTCTCCCCTCATAAGGAGGCCTCGGCTCGAGCGGCCCAGTCATTCAGCGACCAACAGACGCACGCATCCACAACAAATGCACACACGTACGTACGCACGAACACAGGCGGGGCTGGGCAAGCGTATTGATTGCTGCCGGACGCTAGCAAGCCGGCGGGGAACACAGCTGATTCTTCGCTGCCGCCCTGCCACGCCCGACGCCCGAACAACCTCGTCCGCCCCTGCTAACTACATGACACACCAGGCAAGCCCCCCCCCCACCCAACCCCGCCCGCCCTACAGCTCACCCTCAACGCCGCCACTGAGCCTTGGCTCTCATACTTCCGGCAGGGCCTCCCCGCAGCCTCTCACTCGCACCCACCGCCTCCGCCAGCTGTTGCTAGGCAAGCTCTCTAAACTATCCTCCCGTGTTTCTGTTTCTCCTAATGCAGCCATAATTAACTACCCCGGCCGCGCTCCACAGAAAAAGGGAAAAAGGAAACGCCTCTAATTTACGGCTCATTGATAGCTTTGTCAAGGGCGACTTTGGAGAAGGAGGGTCTCGCACGAGGCCCTCCCCATCCACCTCCAACCACGACCTCCGCCAACACCACCCACACAGAACGGGCGCGAGCACCACTGCGCCAACCTTATCTGCCGCCCACGCCACGACTCGTCCGTCCGCCCCCTTCCGTTCCGCCACCACGCCCATAAATTCGCCTCCTCGCGCCCACGGCACAGCACGAGAGAAGGCCGACCTCGATGACCGCAACACAAGCGAGGCGTTGGTGTAAACATGGTAACTCGAGTACAGGTACCCCCCCCCCCTCCTCCCCCGCCACATAACGCCGGGGTCGCTGTCGCATAAAACGGAGCATGACAAGGAAAGGAACAAGAAAAGGGGAGGCAGTAGCACGTCAACAAGTGGAGGGCGTCCCCCGCCTGCTGGCACCGCGGCTACCGGAGTGCTACAATAACAAAGGTGAGAGAGAGCAGTGATGCTGCACTGTCCTCGCCGCATCCGAGCCATTTCGCAAACAGAGCTCATCAGCACACTCTGCGGACGCGCGTGAATCCCGCCGCCGTCGCGTGAGAAGCTCGCATATGGAGGCACTTTCTGGCGCTAACACAGTCGTTGAGGCGAAGCGGCATTCATGCCAAGTGACAATCCAAGGTGTGGCCCCGTCCGTCACTGCTTTCTCGGCGAGCCATACAAGATGTCGCCTTCAATGTTCCTAGCATGACCTTCTGACAGGTACAACCGCAGGTCCTTGAGGAGAAGGGGGGGGGGGGTTAACACGTGCATCAAGTACACAAGATCGTATCCAATGTCGGTCGTCGCAGAGAGAGAGAGAGAGAGAGAGAGAGAGAGAGAGAGAGAGAGAGAGAGAGAGAGAGAGAGAGAGAGAGAGAGAGAGAGAGAGAGAGAGAGAGAGAGAGAGAGAGAGAGAGAGAGAGAGAGAGAGAGAGAGAGAGAGAGAGAGAGAGAGAGGGAGATATAGAAAGAGAGAGAGAGAGAGAAAGCGAGGGGGGGGGACAACAGAAATGAACACGAACCCGCAAATGAACTATCCCTGTCGCGCAAGCAAGTAACTTTCCTATCTACCTCCCCCCCCCACCCAACCTCCCTCCCGGACACCCAGAGTACATGAACTCATATTCCGGGTCTCGCCTTCACGCAAAGAGTGACGTCACCACTTTCAGTTCGAGAGCATCAGCGCTCAGCGACGGAGCGGCTGGCCCCTGGTTTAATTCTTCGAAGTGCCCCTGATCACTGCCTAAGAGCCTGAAAGAACTGTCACTGCTCGCCCAATGAGAGCTATTAGCAGCAAGCAGAGCCGCCCGATGTGACCCCGTATCGGACGAGCGCAAGCAGGGAGTAGCAGTAAATACGATCACGCTTCGCATTCCCTTCTGCTTCCGGTGTTGGCGCGGCGTGAATGGATCTCCATTTTTTTTTATCATCAAAGTAATCAAGCGGAATTGCGCGGCGCTGGATGAGTTCGCGTATTTCGGTTCCTCAATATTTCCCGATTTTTGCCGAAAGAAGTGTTTGCTTTATTTACAATCACACAGACTATACGTTAAGATTTCACTTGTAATAAGAACATGAGAGTTCCAATAAACTATTACTTGAACATCCATCGTAATCATATAAAAGAATAAATAAATAACCAAATAATAATAACAAAAATAATAACAATATAAAAACAATAATAATAATGGTAATGCTTATATCTATATTATCAATAATAATAATAATAATAATAATAATAATAATAATAATAATAATAATAATAACAATAATAATAACAATAATAATAACAACAATGATAATAACAATGATAATAACAATAAAAATCATCATCACAATAATACTCTCAATCATCACCATGGCCATTACCACGATAATAATAGTCATAGTCTCAGTCACAGCTACGATAATAATAACAGTAACAGATCAGTAAAAATAATAGTAATACTAACACCAATAATAGAAACAGTAATAGTAACAGTAATAGTAATAATGATCACAGCAACTTGCAACAATAGCAATAAACACGTGCAAGCCAAAATATTCAGATTTTGGTCTCAAATTAGGTAAGTGCAAGGGGGTGGTGGGTAAGGCCATGTGTGTGGGGGTCGGGGTCGGGGTCGGGGTCGGGGTGGGAGTGGGGGAGGGGAGGGACGGCGACCTCCGAAGGCCGAGACGGAAAATATAAAAATAATACTAACCGCCAAAGCCGTCATGCAAAATGGAAGGCCGTAACCATTTTCACGTCTGCCGAAATCAATGCGCTGGAACCTGTACTCGCTTAAGGGTTCACTTCCAAAAGTGATGCAAAGACCAGTGACATTATTTTTTTTCTTCTTCCTTTACTCCCTTTTTTTCTTCTAACTCTCTGTCTCCTTTTTAACAGCTGAACAATGAAAGGCAATTTCCCAACAGTGCGTCATTACGGACTTGCCTAAAAACACGAGAAAATGAGTAAAACAAAGTGATGGAAAGAGATGGAAAAGGGAGGAGAAGGAGATGGAGGATGGGTGGAGAGGAGAGAAGAGGAGAGAATATGAAGAGCAGAGGAGAGAATGAGGTGAGGATAGAAAGAAGTGAGGATAGAAATAGAAGAGGAGAGGAGAGGAGAGGAGAGGAGAGGAGAGGAGAGGAGAGGAGAGGAGAGGAGAGGAGAGGAGAGGAGAGGAGAGAAAGGACGAAAAAGAGAAAGAGATACAAACCGAACAAGAATAAAAGAAAACGAAAGGCAGAGAGAAAGAGAAACCGAGAGAGAAAGAGAAACCTTTAAAAAAGTGTAAACAATGGCCAGCGACGCCTCAGCCTCTGAATACACTAAATTTAACCAATTAGCACAACACAGCGTGCGCTTCCCCCTCCGCTCCTCCGGAAAAGAAGCCAGCCATGTACGGAGGGGAAAGCACTGGATAATTATTTTTTGACTGAAAGAAAAAAAAAGAAAGGGAAAGGAAAGAGGGGGGGGGGAGGGGAGGGGGAGGGGGAGGGAGAGAGGGGGAGGGAGAGAGAGGGGGAGAGGGAGGGAGAGAGAGAGAGAGAGAGAGAGAGAGAGAGAGAGAGAGAGAGAGAGAGAGAGAGAGAGAGAGAGAGAGAGAGAGAGAGAGAGAGAGAGAGAGAGAGAGAGAGAGAGAGAGAGAGAGAGATAGATAGATAGATAGATAGATAGATAGATAGATAGATAGATAGATATATATATATATATATAGAGAGAGAGAGGGGGGGGGCATTTAGGGTAATAAGGCCCTAGGCCCAAGCAGACTAGGTGGGGCACCACACCTCCCGTTGAGGATCTTCTTACACGTTTCTGGCGTCGAGGAAACGTGACTCGCGTGACGTCGCTCGAAAGTCAACGTCACTCACGTCACTCCCGACGCACTCCTTCCGCACTCCTGGCTCAACGCAGGCCTTCATTGACCTTAATAACCCTGCTTCTGTAACGGTTTGTGTACATGTGAACAAGGTCATCCAGGGTTAAAAATAGCCAGGCCGCGACAAAAACACAGGGGTGGGTATCTCGTTTAATTTCGTGTATGTATACTTAGGTAGGAGTGTGTATGCCTGTATACGTGTATGGATAGATAGACAAATAGATAGACAGATAGATGGATGAATAGGTGGATGGTCAGTGGAAAAGTTTCATAAATCTGCAAACGTATGGATAAAAGTGTACATACGTAATCATCTGTGCAATCTGTAGCAAAATGAATACGATCGCAAAAAAGGCACGAAAATAAACGCGACCAGAACGGGAGGAGAAAACAACTCATAAAAGCCAGCGGCGCAAATCGCACTTCACCTCCATCTTCATTAACAACAACAACATAAACAGTATCAAGTTCGCAACAGCTGAAAAAATAATTAACACGGATTCCGGCCCTATGGCGCAGGATGACCCTTACAGACAGACAGACAGACAGACAGACAGACTTCTCTCTCCTGCTCCTCCTTTCCTCTCCTTTCTGATACTCTTCGTCTAGTCCCCTTTTGCGTCTTTCTTTTCTATTTCAATATCGGTCTTTCTTCCTCCTCCCTTGTCTCCTTTACTGTTATTTTTTATAGACTTTCTTATTTCCTAACATTCACCCTTTTTTTCTTTCTAAGAGTTTTTTTTTGTGTGTGTCTCTACCAATCGTTCTCTTCGTTTCTATCCCTTCCCTATCTCTCTTTCTGTACGCTATCCCATCTATACTTCACATTCCTTTTTTTCTGACTCCCCCACTCTCCCAAACCTTTTCCTTTACCCTGCTTCTCTTTCTCTTTCTTTTCATATCTCTCTTCCCCTCTCTCTCTCTCCTCGTTCTCTCCAGTCGAGGCGATCCACCAGGAAAATAATTCAGGCGCAGAAATTGTGGTTCTCGCATTACCGCCGTCCGAACATGCAACGCGAACTTCCTTTCCCCTCCTAACGACCTGTAGTTCGCGCTCGTTACCCTTGCGGCTTGCAATTCACGGAGCGAGGTCAGCTTGAGGGGGGGAAGAGGTCAGGCGAAGGGTGAGCAAGAGAGGGCAAAGGGTGAGCAAGAGAGGGCAAAGAGTGAGCAAGAGAAGGCAAAGAGTGAGCAAGAGAGGACAAAGAGTGAGCAAGAGAGGGCAAAGAGTGAGCAAGAGAGGGCAAAGGGTGAGCAAGAGAGGGCAAAGGGTGAGCAAGAGAGGGCAAAGGGTGAGCAAGAGAGGGCAAAGGGTGAGCAAGAGAGAGCAAAGGGTGAGCAAGAGAGGGCAAAGAGTGAGCAAGAGAGGACAAAGAGTGAGCAAGAGAGGGCAAAGGGTGAGCAAGAGAGGGCAAAGGGTGAGCAAGAGAGGGCAAAGGGTGAGCAAGAGAGGGCAAAGGGTGAGCAAGAGAGGGCAAAGGGTGAGCAAGAGAGGGCAAAGAGTGAGCAAGAGAGGACAAAGAGTGAGCAAGAGAGGGCAAAGGGTGAGCAAGAGAGGGCAAAGGGTGAGCAAGAGAGGACAAAGGGTGAGCAAGAGAGGACAAAGAGTGAGCAAGAGAGGGCATAGAGTGAGCAAGAGAGGACAAAGAGTGAGCAAGAGAGGGCATAGAGTGAGCAAGAGAGGGCAAAGAGTGAGCAGGAGAGGACAAAGAGTGAGCAAGAGAGGGCAAAGGGTGAGCAAGAGAGAGCAAAGTGAGAGCAAGAGGGCGAAGGGAGAAGTGTAAGAGTGGCGTCCACACCGTGAGACACACGACAAATGTTTGCGTTTCTGTTTCTTTGTGTGTTTGCGACGGGGAGGAAGAGTGTTGGGGTAAAGAAGTAAGGACCAGAAGCAAGCGAAGAATGATATACATACATACACACACGCACGCACACACGCTAGCCAGTGACAGGGTGGCGTTGCAGGGCGGCGGGACAGGCAGGCACCGCCAAGGCTCCTCCTGGGTGGGCTGGGGCCTCTCCACCCACCGCATCGACCTGGCCTGCTGAGTTGTAAGACCCTGATAGTCACGAAAAATACATTCCTGAAATATAATTCTAAACATCGACAGCCTTTGATAAATAAATCCGCTAATCTAACGCGTGATCTGTGGCACTTCCATGCAACACCGAGCGTAAATCTAATCATTCGTGGATTAAAAACGCAAAACTTTAAACTGTGTCGGGCTGCATGAGCGTAAGCATTTAGATTTAATTGCCAATATTATTTGGGCGAGCTACCCGCTTTGCGCGAGATTTATCGGTTATCGTAACTATTAATTCTACAAATGAAAACCTTTCATTTGCTATTTGTTCTCGCTAAATACACAGACGCAATCAACCGCAATTGACAATAACTCCAGAATGGAGAGTAATCGTTGCATGCCATCAGTTGGGCACACTTTGTCGCCCTGGCGTCCGTGCAGGTAAACATAACTGATTCAATTTCCTGCAACATCCCTGGAGCTATTAAAACCTGCCCTTCGCGGCTCGGCGGCGGCCGGGCGGCAGAGACCACGGAATGAAGGCCTTTTAAATGCCACCAAATCCATCTCTCATGAAGGTACTGTGCAATTCCTCCTTCCGTCACGCCACGACCTTCTCCTGCTTCTTCGTGCCGTCTACACCTCTCT
>NW_028234426.1:31406063-31408563 GCF_977035675.1 Penaeus japonicus | reverse complement strand
CCATCCACTTCCTCTCTTATTACTCTTCCCTCTCATTCTACTCTTCCATTTTTCCTATTTCATTTTTCATTCTATAGATACTCCTTTCCATCCTTTCCGTTACCTTTTCCTCCCACCGTTCCCCTCCCTCTCCCTCTCCCTCTCCCCTACCCTCTCCTTCTATCCCTATCCCCTTCCTCTATCCCTACCCTCTCCCCCTATCCCTACCCCCTCCCTCTCTCCCAACCACCCAACCCTCCCTCCTCTCTCACAGAACAGCAGCAAACACAGCCCGGCCGAACCCGGCATATCCCGCGCAGTAAACCCGCCGCCTGCACGACCGACCCACTGGCCGCCCAAATGATATTCAGGAGCATCATCCGTCGTGTAATCTGCCGGGATAAATTTTTAATCAACTTCCCTAAATGGGCAAATGCGTTTCGACGCGTTATTACACGGAGTCGGCTCTCTTATTAGCCTACTCAAAATGCTACCTTTTCATGACCGTTTTACCAAGCGCGCAGGGGTTGGGGGGGGGGGGGGGCTCGACAACCGAACGCGTTAAATGTAGATACGTCGACGGAGTTTAACATGCGCGAGTCTCGGGTTCTTCGGCTGCGTAGAGTAAACCAGGCCTGTCGGGCTTCAGACCACTTGGAGAGCCAGCCATGCGCTAGAAATCTTTGCGAAGGTCATGATAAGGTACCATGGCGAACAGGACGCGTGGATACTCGCCCGTCATGTATCGGTACACACAGATACACACATGTGCCTCTCTATAATCTCTCTGTCTCTGTCTTTCTATTACTCCCTCTCTCCTGTTTTTTTTCTTCTTTTTTCTTTCTCTTTCTCTTTCTCTCTCTCTTTCTCTCTATCTCTCTCTATCCTTCTCTCTCTTTTTCTATCTCTTTCTCTCTCTCTCTTCTTTTATAAATAAATAAATAAATATATATATATATATATAAATAAATATATATATATATTAAATATATATATATATATATATATATATATATATATATATATATATATATATATATATATATAATGCAATTCTACGCGCACCCACTTTAACCTACAAATGATAGGGAAGTTGTACGACCTGTGGTCTGACCTTTAGGATTTCTTTAAGGTCATAGTGAAATTACTGACACAAAGACAAGTGTGAAGGTGCACCACCCTGGCATGGTGCATGTAAAGGGGGAACTGTGTACACAAGGGGGTCCTCGCCAACACTCTTTCACTCTCCCTATCACTTTTACTCACTCTCACTCTTTCTGTGTGTGAGTGTATGTACCTGTCTTTTCTGAGTACCGTAGGATTATGATCAACCCCAAGCCCTCTAAACCGGTGGCTGTCTGTCGCCCGGCCATCGTGTCCACCACAGCAACTGCTCTCCCCATGTCCACGTCCAAACCAGCACACCTGCCCCCCCCCCCCTCATCCCCCGCCCCCGACCTCCCTTCGCTACAACTGTCAATACACCAGTTCCACGCCTGTCTTCCGCCGCTTCACCTCCTCACCGCCAGCCATTCGTCTTCCCACTCCCTCCGCCCCTTACCCCTACCCTTCCAGCCCCCGCCCCTACCCCCTCCTCCTCCTCCTCCTCCTTTTCATTCAAGGTCACAGCATCGGCCTTTTATCGGGTTAAACTTCCTGTCCGCAGCGGTGTGTCTTGCGGTGGTGTCTTGCAGTGTCTTGCGGCGACGACCTTTCTTGGGCGCGCCTCCCTACCCCGAAAAGACACGGGAAGGCACCGTTGCGCGTGTCTCGTCTGCTTGAAGGGCTGCCTGAGCATAACGCCACTGAGGGTTAGTCATAAAAAGCAGGCTTCAGGATTCTCTGCTTGGAACGACTCTCTTTCGCCTGAATACTTACTCTTGCTTGCATCTTTTGGGCTTGGTTATGGATGTTTCATTATTTTTTATTCCTTTGTCATATCTTTGGTGGTGGTGGGGCGGGGCGGGGTGGGGGGGTGGGTGGGGATTTTAATCTCTATCTTTTGTGCTTTCGCTTTCACTCCTGCTCTTATTTGTTGTTTTCTCTCGCCCCCTTTCACTCTCGCTGTCCTGCCATGTTGATAATCCTTCCTTAATCCCTTTCTTTCTGTCTCCCCTCCCTTTCCTCCTCTCTCCCTCGCTCTTCCCCTTCCCTTCGCCTCTCGACATTTCATTTCCCTCACCTTCTCCACACGTCCCCTCCTTTCCTCACTCTCTGCCTTCATCTATTTCCTACTTCATTCACTTCGCCTCACTTCATTCACATCATAGCTCACATCTCTCATTACGCCCCCCCTCCCTCCCTCCCTCACTCACTCACTCACACTCTCTCTCTCTCTCTCTCTCTCTCTCTCTCTCTCTCTCTCTCTCTCTCTCTCTCTCTCTCTCTCTCTCTCTCACTCTCTCTCATTACGCCCCCCCCCTCTCTCTCTCTTTCTCTCTCTCATTACGCCCCTCCCTCTCTCTCTCTCTCTCTCTCTCTCTCTCTCTCTCTCTCTCTCTCTCTCTCTCTCTCTCTCTCT
>NW_028234426.1:31396063-31401063 GCF_977035675.1 Penaeus japonicus | reverse complement strand
ACTAGAAAAAAGAAGAAGAAAGATACATAGACTATACAAGCGGAAGAAATAGAACAAAAAATAAATGAACAAAGAAAGAAACATACCTAGACACAAAAAGAGAGCAAGAAACAAAGTTCTATAGACTTCACCAGCGGGAGAAAATAGGACTAGAAAACTACAAAATCGAGGGCAAAGAGCAACGGGAAGGAGAGAGACGAATAAAGAGGAAGCAACACGAGAAGAATTTGAAAATGAAACATTTTACATTTTGCACGATTTCGCTGCTGGGAAAATGAACACTAGTTTATTCATTTATTCGCGCTTTCTTTTGCTTAAAGGGGACGCGAAACCAAAATTAAAATACAATATGAATGGAAAAATGTGCATATCTATGTATCTATGCATGTATGTATGCGCATATACTCGTATGCATGTGTCTGTGTATAATTTATCATAAATAAATACATGTGTGTGTGTGTGTGTGTGTGTGTGTGTGTGTGTGTGTGTGTGTGTGTGTGTGTGTGTGTGTGTGTGTGTGTGTGTGTGTGTGTGTGTGTGTGTGTGTGTATGTGTATGTGTATGTATGTATGTGTGTGTATGTATGTGTATGTGTATGTGTATGTGTATGTGTATGTGTGTGTGTGTGTGTGTGTGTGTGTGTGTGTGTGTGTGTGTGTGTGTGTGTGTGTGTGTGTGTGTGTGTGTGTGTATGTGTGTGGGTGTGTGTGTGTATGTGTGTGTGTGTGTGTGTGTGTGTGTGTGTGTGTGTGTGTGTGTGTGTGTGTGTGTGTGTGTGTGTGTGTGTGTGTGTGTGTGTGTGTGTGTGTGTGTGTGTACACTAGGAGATGAAATGGAACGTCAAGACTGAGCAAAGGGGAAATTACGGAATCACGAAAGAATAAAATGGAAAGCGAGCCTTTGGGACGCAATAGGCGGAAGACACGAGAGCAAAGGATGGGAATGGAAGGAATGTGGTGGAGAAGGGGCGGGGAAGGGCGGGGAGGGAAGGGGTGGGGGCTGGAAGAGGGGGGGAAGCGGGGAAGTAGGAGGAGGAGGAGGAGGAGGAGGAGGAGGAGGAGGAGGGGGGGGAGGAGGAGGAGGAAGAGGAGGAGGAAGAGGAGGAGGGAGGGAGAGAGGGAGAGGCAAAAGAGGAGAGAGTGAGATGGAGAGGTAAAAAAAGGAGAGGGAGGGAGGGAGGGAGGGAGGGAGGGAGGGAGGGAGGGAGAGGGAGAGGGAGAGGGAGGGAGGGGGGGGGAAGAGAGAGAGAGAGAGAGAGAGAGAGAGAGAGAGAGAGAGAGAGAGAGAGAGAAAAGAAAGAGAGAGGAGAGAAAAGAGAAGAGAGAAGAGAGAAGAGAGGAGAGAGAGAGAGAGAGAGAGAGAGAGAGAGAGAGAGAGAGAGAGAGAGAGAGAGAGAGAGAGAGAGAGAGAGGACGGAGAAGAAGAAAAAGGGCCCTCCCGACGCGAAAGGGAAAGAAAGAGAAGAACCGCGACAAGAGCGGGCGAGGACAAGGCAGCGAAGAGCGAGCGAGCGAACGGAAGGAGTCGGCGGCGGCGGCGGGAGCGAAGGGCGGGGCACTCGAGGACCCACCTTGAGAGTCTGCGTTGCTCCTTTCATGGAGGAACAATCAGAATGAAAGGACCACAGGAGGTCACGGTGGACATAACGGCCCTTTGCTCTGCTCCAACCCCCCCCCACCCCCCCACCCCGCTCTCTTCTCCCACAACCTTCACACCCCCTGTCCCATAACATCCCCACCCCTTCTCCCTCACCTTTCCCTCCCCTTTCCCTCCCCTCTTCCTCCCCCTTACTCTCCCTCCCTCACCCCTTAGCCTCCCCACTTCCTATTCCCCAGCTTCCCCCCTCCTTTCTCCCTCACCCTCCCTTTCCCCTCCCGCCCTTCCTCCTTTTCTTCCATCTTCAGTGTTCGCTCTCGCTTTCCCTCACTTTCCTTTTCCCGATTATCATGTCGCATTCGCTATTATTCACTTATTTTTTTTCTCTTCCTCTTCTTCCTAATCTTCCTTATACTCCATCTCTTCCTCTTCTTCTTTATACTCCATCTCTTCCTCTTCTTCCTTATACTCCATATCTTCCTCTTCTTCCTTATAATCCATCTCTTCCTCTTCTTCCTTATACTCCATCTCTTCCTATTCCTCTTCTACCTAAACTTCTTTATACTCCATCTCCTACTCCTCTTTTTCTTCTGCTTACCTCTCCCCCTCCAGTCTCATCTCCATCTTCATCTCGCGATGATGATGATGATTGTGAATAGGACGAGGAGAACACGAAGTAGAGAAAAAAAAAGAGCTAAAAGGAAACGATGACCAAGAGGGAGAACATGGAAGAAGCCCCCTCCCCCCCCCCACAACGACCAACCACCCCTCCCACATCCGCCGCCAAAAAAGGAAAAAAAAAGAGGTAGAAGCCAAGAGGAGGGCAAATAAGCAGAAAAAGAAAAGGGAGGAAGAGTCCGATGAGGGCGACAGAGGCCGAGAGGGAAGGGAGACCCACCGTGAGCGCGGAAGGAGATCGAACCAAAGGTCATGAGGCCACGAGAAACAGCGTCGAGGTGTGTTGGAGCCTTCGCATGATGATGACCTGTCATCCGTTCGTCTCCCATTCCCCTTTCCCTGCCCCCCCACTACCCCCTTTCACTGCCCCTGCCTCCTCCCCTGCCTCTACACCTACCCTTTCCCTTTTCCTTTCCCTATCTTTTCCCCTCTCTCCTTTTTTTCCTTTTCGCTTTCGCTTTGGCTTTCGCTTTTCTTTTTTTTCCTCTCCCTTCCCTTGCCCTCCTAATCCCGCTTCTATCCCCTCCCCTTCCCCTTCCCCTTCCCCTTCCCCTTCCCCTTCCCCTTCCCCTCCCCCGCCCCCGTCCCCAGTCCCCCGCCCCCGTCCCCAGTCCCCCGCCCTCCGTCCCCTCCCCTTCCTGCCGTGAATGCAGGCACCACAATACAACACTCCAGCTGCTCCTCGCGACATAGCGACTGAATTCACGTCACGTCGCTTTTTCTGAAAACTCGTGTAGAATTCTCCTCCATTTTTTTTCTCCTTCTTCTTCTTCTTTCTTCTGGTCACCCTCCTCCATCTTCTTTTGAGGAAGAGGAGGGAAAAAAGAAGGGGTTAAATGCTTCTCTTCAATCCGACAATGGACGGGATTTCCTGACTAGAACTCAAGAGGGCAGAGACGAGTAAAAAAAAGGGTAAAAGTTGAACAAGTGAAAACAAAATTAACGAACTTAAAAGGAAGATAAACAGAGAAAAGAAACATTTGAAGAAAAGCAAGGCCTAGGCGAGCAAAAATAAACATTACGAGAAGTGAACAAGGGGGGGATAAATATATGAAGTAAGAGGGAAAAATAAACAAACCATAAAAATGAAGAAAAGAAAGCATACGAGGATAAGCAGGGCTTGAGATGCAATTTTGTGCATGATGGCCGACACTGCATCACCTCTCCCGCTTCCTCATGACCCTCCGACCAGCTTTCTTATTTTCTACATATTTTCCCGTCTGTTTCATCCCCTTTCTCCCTTCTTTCGGAACTCCTTCGTTATTCTCAGGCTGTTAATCCGCCATTCTACTTTATTCTTCGACCGGAAGGAACTAGTTAAGAAGTGTCGATCCGCATAACTGAAAAAGGAGGAGGAGGAGGAGGAGGAGGAGGAGGAGGAGGAGGAGGAGGAGGAGGAGGAGGAGGAGGAGAAGGAGGAGGAGAAGGAGGAGGAGGAGGAGGAGGGGGAGGAGGAGGAGAGGAGGAGGAGGAGGAGGAGGAGGAGGAGGAGGAGGAGGAGGAGGAGGAGGAGGAGGAGGAGGAGGAGGAGAGGAGAAGGAGAAGAAGGAAAAGAAGGAGAAGGAGAAGGAGGAGGAGCAGGAGGAGGAAAAAATATGATGAGAATGAAGAAAAAAATGAAAAAGGAAAAAAAGATGACGAAAAAGAATAAAGAGAATAAGAATAAGAACAAGAAATAGAAGAAAAAAATACGCCGAAGAGGGTAGAATAAACAGAAGCAGAAGAAAAAGGAAAAATGATTACCCTCGATCGGCCCACGTCACAGCTGGATCGGGTGAAGCAGCAAACAGGATCAGCTTGTATTTTGTCTTTCCTTCTCCTCGCAACAACTTCCTGTTTACACCCGATATTGACAGCAAGGCTCGTTCTCGGCACTTGCACCTCGACGCGACCTCGTTGCCAAGAGCAGGACCTGAGCCATGATCTGAAGGGAGTCTCAACCTCGAGCTCATGGCTCCTCATGGCTCCTCCCGCTCTCCTTGCTCTCTTCCTTCGTGACTTTCCCTCCCTCCATCTCCCTCTCCCTCTCCCTTTCCCCCTCTCTCTGTCTATCTGTCTGTCTCTGTCTCTGTGTCTCTGTGTCTGTGTCTGTGTCTGTGTCTGTGTCTGTGTCTGTGTCTGTGTCTGTGTCTGTGTCTCTCCCTTACCTCCATCTCCCTCTCTCCCCGATGACCCTGGGGATCCTGATAGGGTAACACAAGCGAGGAGAAAGTTGCAAGGAGGAGATCCTGCAATCTGAGAGAAGTCTAATGCTTGCTTGCTAGAATGAGGGCCAAGGCGAGGCAGAGAAATGGCGTAAGGATGAAGAAGGCATAGGAGGAAAAGGGAAGCACAAAGGAACACAGAAAGGTCTGGTTGATGAATTAACAGCTATGTACAATGTCGGCAATAAATGCATCAAAGCTATTGGCTATACACAAAAAAACATGTGGTGAAAATCCATTTACGGATTGAGTTTGAAACCTAGTGATATTACATTGCAAATCCGTCCTATTTGCGACTGTGACAATATAGTTGGAAATGTTAAACACTTACCATAACAGTGGTAATTTCTCTGTTCCACACACGCATACAAACGCATATCTATATGCATATATACACGGCAGACACACAACAAGCAACAAACAACAACAACAACAACAACAACACACCTTCTGACCCTCCCTCCCCCCCTCCCCCCTCTCCTTCCTTTCATCCTCACTCCACATCGAGTTGGGCGTCACGTC
>NW_028234426.1:31378563-31391063 GCF_977035675.1 Penaeus japonicus | reverse complement strand
AGTCCAAGCACTAGACAAGAACCCATAGGCCTACAACAATTGGCTATCATCAATGCGTCACCGCGAAGCCCTAACCCCCCCCCACCCTCCCTCCTTCCACCCCCAACCAAGCAAGGAGAGCAATCGGAAACCTAATCCAAATTAAGTAAATAGAGTGCAATGAAAGACGGAGATAATCCCTCCCCCCCCTTCCCCTACCTACTCCCCTTGCCCCCCCCTCTACCCCCCCCCACCGTTGAAATATAAATGGAAATCACTCTCGAATGCTTTCCCTCGTTACAAACAATCCACTCACTTATGAATGGCAGCATCCGGGCGTTATCTATTCAGCACAATTTGTTAACGTGCTGTGAGAGTGCATGGCCGTGTTCAGGATAAACGTGTTCACTCCATTTTGCGTCTTTTTCTTTTTCTTCTAGTTTTTTTTTTTTTTTTTTTTTTAGGAAGGGGAAGGGGGAGGGGGAGGTGAAAGATATTTTTCGACGAAGAAAAAAAGAAAAAGAAGAAAAAAAAAAAACGTGATTCTCCCCCGTCATGTGGCCTGAGTGTTTGTACATGTTAAAGGGGAGGGGAGAAAGGCGAGGGGAGAGGGGAGAGGGGAGAGCGGTGAGGGAGAGGGGAAAAGGGTGAGGGAGAGGGAGAGGGAGAGGGGTGAGGGGAGAAAGGCGAGGGGAGAGGGATGAGGGAGTGGGGTGAGAGAGAGGGGAGAGGGGAGAGGGGTGAGGGAGAAGAGTGAGGAGAGAAGAAGACCAAAGGACAAGGGAGAAGGATGGAGAGAGGGAAGGGTAGAGAGGAGAGGGAACGAAGAGGAGAAAGAGTGGGGCGAGGAAGGGAAGGGGGGCAGAGGAAGGGGTGCATGAGAAACATAAGCAAATGAAGGGAAAGGACATGCTGTTGAAGGGGGAATGGTGGGAGGGGATGATAGCAAGGAAGAGGAGGAGGAGGAGGAGGAGGAGGAGGAGGAGGAGGAGGAGGAGGAGGAGGAGGAGGAGGAGGAGGAAGGATAGGAGGAAGAGGATGATGACGTTGATGACAATGACTAGTGGTGATGATAATGATGACCAAAACAGCGACAAATACAACGATGACGACGACGGCGGCGGTGAAAAAGACAGAGAATAACATGAAAGGCAAAAGTGACAAGCAAAAATCCCTGGAAAACTAGCGTAGGAAAAGCCAAAGGAAAAAGGACAAAAAAACGAGAAAAGAAAAACAAAATGTAAAAAAAAAGTGAGCCTACTTTGACAAGACCCCCCCACCCCCTCCCCGTCCCTGTCGTTAGAGCAGCACAGATTCGCTTTGACGCAGAGCAGCACCCGTCACTAACAGCGCAACAAGTGGTCATCTCACAAACAACCCGAACGGTCGCCAGTGTTTTGTTCTTTTTATGCAGGACGTGTTTGCGCTGACGTCAACTGTAGCGAGTCGTATCTCTCTTTTATGGAATGTAAATCCTCGTAATGTACGCGGGACTATGGGCGAGAGAAAAAGCAGCATCACAAAGACTTGGGAATGCGTGTGTGTGTGTGTGTGTTCGTGCGTTGGTATTTATTTCTAGGTTTATGTCTTTGAACCATGTTAGAATATCTGCGTTTACAGGTGAAGCGCTATGTGTGCGTGATCACGAGTGCGGGAGCAGCCGCGCTTGCGTGCAAGCAGCTGAGCTGGACAAGGCGGCGGCTCCTAAGAATGCAGATCAACGTCCATCAACATGACGGACAGCAATCCGTGCAAGAGCCTCGTAAGTACACCGTGAGTCACACCCTCTGCAACGTGCAAGAACTAGACACAACAAAACGCTTAGACCGGAATCACTTTCCGCGTCCACTTTACAATTTCTTTCCCTTTTTTCAGAATCGTTTAAAAAAAAGTGAAAGTGAGGGCCAGGGGGGAGGGGGTGTTAAGATCTCCAATACGTGGGAAGAATCTTGTACCGCAATTCTGACTTGGAGTGAGGAGAGGGAAAAGGGGAGTGGGGAGAGGGGAGTGGGGAGTGGGGAGAGGGGAGAGGGGAGAGGACAGAGGGGTAAGGGAAGTGGGGCGAATGGGGATGGCGATAGGGGTCGGGAGAAGGATGGATACATGGATAGTTGAATATATAGATTGATGGAGAGAGAGAGAGAGAGAGAGAGAGAGAGAGAGAGAGAGAGAGAGAGAGAGAGAGAGAGAGAGAGAGAGAGAGAGAGAGAGAGAGAGAGAGAGAGAGAGAGAGAGAGAGAGAGAGAGAGAGAGAGGTGGGTGCGAAAGGGGGAGGGGGAGTGATAGCGTGAGAAAGAAAGAGAGGGAAACAAAACACGGAGGAGTTGCAGCCCCACAGCAAGAGAAGCGACCGTCCTGCAAGCCCACAGCAAGACACAGTCGGGGAGAAGGAGAAGGAGAGGGAGACACGCACACACCCCAAGCCACCCCAAGCTACCCAGTGCCTCGGATCCGCCATGGGAGGCACCCCGCCACTCCTGCGGGCCAAGGCGGCTGGCTTCCTTGGTGCCGCCGGCCCATCCTTCCGGCCGCGGGGCTTGCCACTCTCTTGCCCCAAGGACGCGAGCTTACCGCCAGCCGGCTGCCTTGATCCCGGTGTTATTCCACGAGAGGGGAAGGAGGGAAGAGGAGGAGGAGGAGGAGCAGGAGGAAGGGGGATGGGGGAGGGGAGACGGGGGCTAGGGGAAGAAGGATGAATGGTTAGGGTGAGGGGATATGGCAGAGATAAGGGAGGGAATGGAGGAAAGGGGAAATGATTGGAAGGGAGGAAGGGGAGACGAAAGAAATGCTGAAGCAATGAAGGGGAAGTGACGGAGAATGCGAGAGAGAGAGAGAGAGAGAGAGAGAGAGAGAGAGAGAGAGAGAGAGAGAGAGAGAGAGAGAGAGAGAGAGAGAGAGAGAGAGAAGGGGGGGGGGGGGCGGAAACTAAATTGGGGATTAACTCCTAAAAACAAACACACATATGCGGGATACCTAAATATAGAATGGAGAGAACCAAGAGAAGAGGAAAATTAGAGAAGAAGAAAGGAAGGGAAAGGGAAAGGGGAAGTGGAAGGGAGAGGGCAAGAGGAGAAACTGAGGGTTATGCCACTCAGCCGTAATTATAAAAGCAGGCAAATTACAAATTCCATTGATCTTCCCTTTTCAAAAAAGAGAATTTCCGGTGCTCTCCCTCGTGCCCTTTCTGCCGCTGCTCCCCTTCCTTGCCCATCACCTCCTCCTTCCTTCTCTACTTGTGTTAATCACTTCCTTCCTTACTTTTTTCCATCTTCTTTGTCTCTCTTTCTTACTTTAATGCTCTTTACTTTTTCTTTGTCCCTCCTTGATTTTAATCGTCTTTCTTTAATATTTCCTTAATATAATCATCTTTCCTTTTCCCTGTATCTAATTTATCTTCCCTTTTTCTTTCTCCCTTATTTCCTTTTATTTCTCTTTCTCCTTCCCTTTCTCTCTTTCCCTTACCTCATTTCTTCTCTTCTCCCCTACTCCTCTCCCTACTTTCCTTCCCTCGTCATTTCACTTCTACTCGCCGCTCTGCCGGAACAAGCGCGGAGACAATGTGCATCTATATCCGTAAACAAACATACACAAGGGGAAAATTCAGCTGAAGGGAGGTTGGAGGGGGGGGAGGGGGATGTGCATCCTGCAAACAAGCCGCGTCACATTCCAGTCACCGTGTCCTACCGTCCTCTCACATTCCCGTCACCTTGTCACATTCCCAGTCACTGTCGCCTTGACACGATCCTGCAGAGTCTCACCCCCACTCACGCCCGTCCTGTATACTGGATGCAATTCGTGTGATGTGTTTAATACGGGAGAAAAAAAACGTAGGGAGGGAAATAGAGGAGGGAAAAGAGAGGGAGTAAGGGAGAGAGAGGGAGGGGAGAGGAGAGAGGAGGAGAGAGAAAGAGAGACGGAGAGAAAGAGAAAGAGAGAGAGGGAGAGAGGGAGGGAGGGAGAGAGGGAGGGAGGGAGGGAGGGAGGGAGGGAGGGAGGGAGGGAGGGAGGGAGAGAGGGAGGGAGGGAGGGGGGGAGAGAGAGAGGGGGGGGGAGAGAGAGAGGGGGGAGAGAGAGAGAGGGGGGAGAGAGAGAGAGGGGGGGGAGAGAGAGAGAGAGAGAGAGAGAGAGAGAGGGGGGGGAGAGAGGGGGGGAAGAGGGGGAGAGAGGGAGAGGGGAGAGAGAGAGAGAGGAGAGAGAGGGAGAGAGGAGGAGAGAGAGGAAGGGAGAGAGAGAGAGGAGGGAGAAAGAGAGGAAGAGGGAGGGAGAGAGAGAGAGAGAGAGAGAGAGAGAGCGAGAGCGAGAGAGCGAGGGTGAGCGAGCGAGGAGCGAGGGAGAGAGAGAGAGAGAGAGAGGGGAGAGGAGAGAGAGGAGAGAGAGAGAGGAGAGGGAGGAGAGAGAGAGAGAGAGAGAGAGAGAGAGAGAGAGAGAGAGAGAGAGAGAGAGAGAGAGAGAGAGAAAGCGAGAGAGAGAGAGAGAAATACAAAATGTGACAGCTCCTCAGAATTATCGGGAACTTGGCGACGGTAATGAGGGCAATAATAAAACGAGTGGAGGCCGATTGTCAGATATCGGAATCCCCATTCTATGCTTTCATAATTTCCGCAATCGCCATTACCCTAACAGAACAATCATCAATTTTGTTATCATCAATATTACAATTACGATTGTTAATAATATCATCATTATCTATCTATCTATATATATATCTATCTATCTATCTATCTATCTATCTATCTATCTATCTATCTATCTATCTATCTATCTATCATCTGTGTGTGTGGTTGTGTGTGTGTGTGTGTGTGTATTGGTGTGTGCGTTGGAGTGTGCGTGTGCGTGCGTGTGTGTATGTGAAGCTCCCTTCTCCCCGTGAGCTTCCTCCCTCTCTCACTCTCCATCTACACCACAAGGGGCAGGGAGATAATGCAGGTGCGGCCTCCCTGCAGTCTACCCTTCAGTCCAAACTTTTGCGTTATGAAGCCCGTAATCCCCCTGCCTTAACAACTTGCACCCTCTCACAAGTTCATTTAACATTACTAGAGCTAGGAGGAAAGAAAAGGAAGAAGGGAGAGGGGAGAGGAGAGGAGAGGAGAGGGGTGGGAAGGAGAAGAGGAAGAGGGGAAGGAGAAGAGGAAGAGGGGTGGGAAGGGGAAGAGGAAGAGGGGAGGAAGAAGAGGAAGAGGGAATGGGGGATAGAAGAGAGAGAACGAGAAAGAGACAGCTGAGAAAAAGAAATAAAAAGAAAGGGAGAGAAAGAGAAAGAGAAGGAGAGAAAGAGAGAGAGAGAGAGAGAGAGAGAGAGAGAGAGAGAGAGAGAGAGAGAGAGAGAGAGAGAGAGAGAGAGAGAGAGAGAGAGAGAGAGAGAGAGAGAGAGAGAGAGAGAGAGAGAGAGAGAGAGAGAGAAAGAACAGATAAGAGAGACAAGGAGGAGTAGAAGAGGGAGAGCAAAGAGAGAAGGGAGAGAGGAGAGAGACAGAGGAGAGAGGCCGTGTAGGCAGAGGCAGAGACCTCTCCCCTTCGTCCCATCACGGTCGAGGACCACTTGTAGCTCTCTCCGCCGCAACACTAAACACGGAGATCTCTTTCAGGGAGGCCCAGGTGTACACACGCACACACACGCATACATGCCCACGCACATGAACTAATACACACAAACGTCCATGTCCCCCATTTGTTCTTAATATCCACGTTACCTGTTCAGTCCGACTACACACATACTCGTTTACTCTCGCTGTGTGTGGCTGTGTCTGTATGTCAGTGTGTCTTTAACTCTGACTCTCTTCCACAAATTTGGAATACCTTTAGCAAAAGTTCGCCGCTTAGTCATACTCATTCAGCCATAACATCTTTCTATACCAAAGTTTGATAATTCCCTGGATAATTGCACATTATGACGAACTTCCATTCTCTCTCTCTCTTTCTCTTTCTCTATCTTTCTTTCTTTCTCTCTCTCTTTCTTTCTTTCTTTCTCTTTTTCTCTCTCTTTTCTTTCTCTTTCTCTTTCACTTTCTCTCTATTTCTCTGTGTGTGTGGGGGGGGGGGGGGGGAGGAGGGTAAAACAAAATGAAAATGAAAACTGGCGAGTCTGCACGTGCACGTGCGCGCGCTCCTCTGTTTCTCTTAAAGCTCCACACACACTCCTCCATCCGGTCTCCATCGCAGAGTTAAAGGTTACTAGACTTCCTACAGAAAGGAAGGCGCGACTTGCAGATACGGGGAGAGTGACACACAATACCCGACCTAACGTTCTAACCAGACGTCTACTTGCGTGATACTCGTGCATGTTGTTCTAACTTAGGACTAACCATTCTGACGTCACCCGAGCCCCGAGCCCCGCGCTAATTAACAGGACGCCGAGGTGAATGGAAAGAAAGGGTCGCCGCAATCAAAGCCTCCTGATTGGCCAGCGGTGTGGTGGGTGTGCACGCGGCAGGGGATGAAGGCACGGGGGCACCAGACACAGGCTTGGTACGTACGAGTGAAGAAGCCTTACCCGGCGTCGTCGTAGGAGTGAAGGCGGGGTAAGACGGAGGAGGAGGGATTGGGGGGAATAGGGGAGGAGGAAAGGGGGGAGGGAGGAGGAGGAAAGGGGGGAGGGGGAAGGAGAAAGGGAGGGGAGGAGCGTGCGGAGGGGGATGATGGAAGGTGGGGGAAGAAGGAAGGGAGAGGGGCAATTAAAGAAAGGGAGAGGAGGGAAGATTGAAATGGGAGAGGGACAAGGGGGAGGTAGAGGGAAGGGGTGGTGGAGGGGCAAGGAGAGAAAGAGCTAAAGAATACTAAATAAGGAATCGCAGCCTACTGGGATGAAGACGAAAAGATTTCTTCTTCTTTTCTTCTTTTCGTTTAAACGGCGAAGAAATAACATCACTTTCTAAGTATGTCCCTTAAAATATCTCAGTGCGGAGAAACGACGAAGGATGAACGGGAAAAGGATAGCGGACCGAATGATAAGAATAAATAAATAAATAAAGAACAAGGCAGGTCGCGATACGTCTCGAAGGGCCACGGGAGTGTAGGCCATCCTGAGGCACCATTTTGTCGAGGGGCGGAAGTCCCCGTGAACAGTACTCATCGATTTTCCCGCGGGGTAATATAGTCCCCGAATAAGGATCTGCCATCCGCCCTTTCCTCGCCCGCCGCCCGCCGCCCGCAGCCCGCAGCCCTCCACATCCACCTCCCCACCATCCACTTCTTTCTCTCTAACCATTCCCCACCCGTTTCCTTTTCACATCCACCTCTTCACCGTCCACATCTAGCTCACTTCTCCACCCTCCGCCCTTTCCATGCCAGTCACACTTAACCGCAAGCAGCAGCCCACATCCAAGCAAAACCTCCATCCACACCGCTATCGAACTTCCCCTTCAGTTCACACGAAGACTTCTTCCGAACCTCTCAAGGCAAATATCTCAAGGATCGATTCGTCACGTGACTTTCGAACCCATTCATTCGTGGTTTACTGGCGTGCGTACTCACGGATTCACCGCCTTTGCTTTTGGGCATCGCCTCGCCAACACTAACCTGTAGGAAGAGAGGAAAATAAAATCAGACAGAGTCGGTTACTCATTCTACCTGTGTGTGTATCTGTCTGTCTGTCTGTCTGTCTGTCTGTCTGTCTGTCTGTCTGTCTGTCTGTCTGTCTGTCTGTCTGTCTGTCTGTCTGTCTGTCTGTCACTGTGTTTTCGCCACATCATTTAATGTTATCTTATAATCAAATGCACTGCCATCTACATGCAAGCAACTTCCCGCTCAAAATACACCCACAGTTCAAAGCTATCGACAAACAATATAAAAACAAGGAAATCGCAAAACAGAAACAAAAAGGCAGATACCGGGGGAAAAAGAGAGCGTCCCTCATAGCTCACAATCTCCTCTGAATGTATAACACATACACAAGACTCACGCCGGCAAAATCTAATTTGCATAATGCCGCTCAGGACAATAGACGGAAACTATCTAGCATTTTCTGATTAGAACCCATTTTGACTGGGGTCTGGGGTGCCTGCACGCTTGCGAGAGCACACTCAACACATGAACGGTCTGCCTAGTATGTAACTGGGAGTTTTATGCAAATAAGCTGGAAAATGCACATACGCCGGTTATGTTCCTTGCCTATATTTCTCTTTACTTCGATTTGAAAGAGAATGAATGAACGAAAAGGGGGAGAGGGAGAGGGAGAGGGAGAGGGAGAGGGAGAGGGAGAGGGAGAGGGAGAGGGAGAGGGAGAGGGAGAGGGAGAGGGAGAGGGAGAGGGAGAGGGAGAGGGAGTGGGAGCGGGAGCGGGAGGGTGAGAGGGAGAGGGAGTGTTAGTGTTAGTGTGAGTGTGAGTGTGAGTGTGAGTGTGAGAGGGAGAGGGAGAGGGAGAGGGAGAGGGAGAGGGAGAGGGAGAGGGAGAGGGAGAGGGAGAGGGAGAGGGAATAGGATAGGGAGAGGGAGAGAAGGTAAGGGGGAGGGGAGGGGGAGGGGAGGAGGAGAAGGAAAGGGAGAAGGGGAGGGGAAGGGAAGGGGGAGGGTGGTGGAGAAGGGGAGAGGGAAAGGAAAGGGAGAAAGATAGAGAGAAAGAAAGAAAGAGACTATAGAAAGGAAAAAAGAAAACATTTACGTCGAAAGAAGCAAACCGCGCAGAAAGAGAGAAGAGCAGAAGACAAAGGAGCAGCGACAGAGCTTAGTCGATTGGAGTCCACCAAGTTGAACACGACGAACCAATCAATCACGCTCCCCTCAACCCTCAACCCTCAACCCTCAACCCTTCACGCTCTTCCCCTCAACTCTCCAATCTAAATTCTCAGTCACCCTCAACCCTTCACCCTGCGCAAGAGGGAGTATGCACATGTTGCGACAGTCACCTTCAACCCTTCATCCTCAATCTTTCAGTTCCTCTCAACTTTCAAACCTCAAATCAGTCACCCTCAATCCTCCACCCTGAATTGCCAGTCACACTCAATCGCCCTCTCCCTGCGCACGAGAGACAGCACATTCCGCCAGTCACCTTCAACCCTCCGCTCTCGATCCGTTCCAGTCCCTCTACAACCCCTTCGACCTGCACTAGGGAGAGTGCATGTTCCGAGGAGAGTGTTGCAGAGGCCAAGCAAGCGAGGCGATAACCCTTGCATAAATCTGCGGACGCGAGTACTGGCACTCCGCTCTATGGTCGCGCGTCATCAATATTACAGAAGGGGATACTGCGTTCCGTTGGACGAGACGCTGTTTAAGGCACTGTTCAAAATCACTCCTGTTGTTGGGCGATTCTCGGTCTCCTCGCTCCTCGGCTGATTAAAGGGATGAGTGGATGGATGTTCGGTTGAGTTTAAAGCTAGTTGCAGTCGATGCGCGGAGAAGTTGAAATGCATTTGGAGCGGATGTATGAATGGAAAAAGGACATCTCAATGCGACAATATGACTGATTGGCTATGAGTCATGCTTGCATAAAACGGGGCAGTTTTCAGAGGCATTTTCCGAGTTACCGACGTGATGTTGTAATTATAAAGATGTCACACTTCAAACATTTGCGTCCCGAAATACTTGCTAGTAAATACCCACTCCAACGCTTGTGCTACGATACCCTTTCCCTACAACACCCTGGCCTCCAAATCTGTATCTATTCTTTCAGCTAAACGTTTTGTAAACATTCGGTCCGTTTTCAAAATATATGATTTGAACACCGTCCGCATCACCGTCCTAACACAAAACATTTCCGCCACATCCGACCCTTTTTGTTTACACGCAAAAGTTATGATTTACACGTTTTCCTCTTGCCTTTACACAAAAACAATTTAATCCAGACACTGCAATTCCAGCGACCTGACCAAAGCCTTTTTCGCCTCAACGACTCCATTTGGATTAAAACATTTTCGGCTCAACGTCCTGTCCTTGTCGCCACCTCGCGACTCCAGCCATCGCCTCTTCCAGCCTCATTCTCCTTCATCTGTTGTTGTTTTTTCTTTTTATTATTATTATTATTATTCCACCTCTACCTCTACCTCTCGCCTCTCGCCTCTCGCCTCTCGCCTCTCGCCTCTCGCCTCTCGCCTCTCGCCTCTCACTCCTCGCCTCTCGCCTCTCGCCTCTCGCCTCTCGCCTCTCGCCTCTCGCCTCTCGCCTCTCGCCTCTCGCCTCTCGCCTCTCGCCTCTCACTCCTCGCCTCTCGCCTCTCGCCTCTCGCCTCTCGCCTCTCGCCTCTCGCCTCTCGCCTCTCGCCTCTCGCCTCTCGCCTCTCGCCTCAGCCTCAGCCTCAGCCTCAGCCTCAGCCTCAGCCTCAGCCTCAGCCTCAGCCTCAGCCTCAGCCTCAGCCTCAGCCTCAGCCTCAGCCTCAGCCTCAGCCTCAGCCTCAGCCTCAGCCTCAGCCTCGACCTCCACCTCCACCTCCACCTCCACCTCCACCTCAGCCTCCACCTCCACCTCCACCTCTCCCTATCACTCGCACTTTTTGACACGTGCGCGAAGATTTGCGACCCCGTATGACAGCCGCGGCATCCCGTCCATCCTGGGAGTCATGCGGGAACTTCTTCCTTTGCCTTTCTCCTCCCTCCCTCCATCTCTCTTCGTGTCTCTTCCATTCCCTTCCCTTCTACATTTTCTTCCATTTCCCCTCTTGCCTTCTCTCTTACATCTCGAATAACGCCCCACTTTCTCCCCTCTCCTTTTCTCATCTTCACCCTCTCCTTTCTCTCCCTCTTTACTCTTCATTGTCTCCTTGCCCTTATCCACTCTCTCCCTCTCCTTCTCCCCATTTTCTCCCTTTCCCCCTCCCTATTTTCATTCTCTTCCTCTTCTTGCTCTTGCTTTGCTCTCTCTCTCTCTCTCTCTCTCTCTTTCCCTCTCCCTCTCCCTCTCCCTCTCCCTTTCCCTCTCCCTCTCCCTCTCCCTTTTTCTTTCTCTTTCTTTTTCTCTTTCTCTCCCTCCCCCTCCCCATTCTCTCTCTCCCTACACCCCTTCTCCGAACACGCCCCTAAACTACTTCCCCGGGTGTCCCAAGCCGCGAATCGCATGCGGGCATCAGGTGTCCGTCGCTTGACCCGGGTAAGTGAGACACACACAAGCCGCGACCCGACCAGGATACGGTTACCAACCGGACGATCGCCAGGCCTGGGGGGTGGGGGGTAAGTGAGAGGGAAGGGGGTGAGTGAGGGGAGGGGGTGGGGGGAGGGGGAGGGGGGTAAGTGTGGGCAAGTGAGGGGGGTAAGTGTGAGAGTGGATGGGGTGGGGTGTAAGTGTGGGCGTGGAAGGGGTGGAGGGTAAGTGTGGGCGTGGAAGGGGTGTGGGGTAAGTGTGGGCGTGGAAGGGGTGGAGGGTAAGTGTGGGCGAGGAAGGGGGTATGGAAGACGATGTGCTGTGGTGGCATGGGAGACGAGGTTGCGTGAGGAACGCAGTGGAGTGAATAGGAAAGGGGCGAAGGTTAATTCGGATTTCATTACACACAGGAAGACCAAAGGAGGAGAATAAGAGGAGGAGAATAAGAGGAGGAGAATAAGAGGAAGAGAATAAGAGGAGGAGAAATTGGAAGAGGAAAGGGGGAAGCGAGAGGAAGAGGAAAAAACTGTAAGTATGGAGCGGATAATAAGAGCAATCGGTCAAAGGAGGAGAATGAGAGGAAAAGGAAGTGGAGGAGGAAAAAAAAAGAAAGCGGGAGGAGGAAGAAAAAGTGTGTGTGGAGCGGATAATAAGAGCAATCGGTCTGAGGGGAAGCGATGTTCAGAAGAGGGAAGACGAGAGCTTCAGTGGAGACGAAAGAGAGAGAGAGGGTGAGAGGGAGAGAGAGGGGAAAGGTAGGTAGAGAGATAGATAGATAGATAGATAGATAGATAGATAGAGATAGATAGATAGATAGATAGATAGATAGATAGATAGATAGATAGATAGATAGATAGATAGATAGATAGAGAGAGAGAGAGAGAGAGAGAGAGAGAGGGGGGGGGGGCTTGATGCCCCGATCAACGCCCTGTGGTACAAAGGGGGAGGAGTAGACCAGGAAGATTAATATGCATCCTAGCGCATGATTCCTGTTCCACTGCATGACTCAATCGTGAAGTTAAATCACTCTATCTGGGTTTCACTTTGTTATTCCGCCCCCCTGCCGTCATGCACACGTACTTCTAGCTCCGGGCCATGTTCTACCCACCATTTTACACCCGCCAGTCTCGCTGTGCATACTTACATGACCCACTTACGGGTTACCAAACTCATATAATATTCATTACAGGCTTCTAGTTTTGGAAAGCCGAAGTCACAAAACTTGCCGGAGTATCAAAAGAAGTTTCCCCCGAGCAAATCCTGGCATTCAGTGCCAAGACTTCAACAAAAGGGTGGGTGCCAACACGAGGGGAAAATTGGTCAAGTGGCATGCCATGATGGCTGTTGGCCCTGGCGCTATCCACATCCCCTTTGTTCGACCCTCCCCTGCCCCCTCCACCCGATTCCCATGACCCTTTGCTCCTCTATTCCCATAGGATAACGCGCTCAACAAATACAAGTCGAGCAGAACTAAACACAAGCCGCGCTGTGGATGGATATAAGTGCCAGGTGCCTTG
>NW_028234426.1:31371063-31373563 GCF_977035675.1 Penaeus japonicus | reverse complement strand
GTTCTAGGATGCTGCTTGTGTATCCTTTTCGAACCTTCCAAAGGGGAACGAAGTGACGTGACAGTGGCACAAGTCCATCCGTTTCGTGTTTCATTCAGTGTTTCGTCAGTTTGCAAAAGTTAGGTTCTTTGCTAGGCTTGGGAATTTTTTAGGTCGACCTTAAGAAGTTTTATCGGGGAATACCCCCAAGTAATAAACAATTTTGTCATATATTTAGCAGGATCTTGAAAAAGGGAATGCCAATTAAATAAATTTCCAATAACTATATTCAAGCATTATCTTAAATAGCAATATACTTTTATATAGTAACTGATTCAGTAAGTATGCAAACATTTTAAAGTAACTTTGTCAATACACAAGTACTAAATTAATTGTATCCCTTTGCCAATCTTATAAACAATGATCCTTCATTCTGAAACAATCACAATAACAGCTTCACTCCGTCTAGACTACACGACGCCCGCCTAATCAAGTCATTTCCGTGATGCAAAAACAATGATCCGAGAGACAGTGGAAACAACCCGCCTCGTTACCATAGAAGGCCACACTGCTTTCGTTTTAACAGAATGTTTATAAACAAATAACTAACCCCTACAAGCGAGGTGTTTCTTCTTTGATCATTGAAGTCTATGGTTACGCTCGAATACTTCCAAAGGGGGAGGGACGTCTTAAGTGTGCGACCATAAAGTCTCTTGAAATATGGGCCTCCCTTAATGAGACGCCGTCTACAAAGTGACTTTACAGGAAGGAAGGTAAACAACGAAGTTAAGGCTTCATAATGAAAGTCTGAGATGGAGGGGAACGCATCTATTCTCTGCTTAATGTTCAAAGATTTATTTCCACCTACGAACCCTATTCCTAGACCCTGTTTTATACTGCACATACATATCCACTATATATGTGCACACAATAAATATAAATTAAAGCTTTTGTTGAAATGTCTCCTGGTCCATATTTACGCATACGAACTGCATAATCATTTGCCTTGCCTTTGTACGCTGGCGAGGGTTAATTGAGAGTTTGTGGGAAGGCGCTGCATGTCATTTAGTTTACATCATCTTAAAATATTCTTCAATTTATCTCATATTTATTTACTTTAAATATCATTCTTATTTTATCTATGAATTACTACTATCTCTATGTCGAGGGGCATTCCGTATCCGAGGCAGAGCTCTTGCGACGCCATGTTATCAAATGTGGATGTGATTCCCGTAGAGTTTACAATTTAACCTTAATACTTTGAACAGTTTAAAGATATTATAAAAGGTTTTGATTTTGCTTATCCATATCAAATTTGTATTGTAAATAACATTAACATTAACAATAGTAAGGGAAAACAAAGCCGACCATAAATAACAAGCCAAAAATAACGATGAAAAAGTAAAACATTATATATCTTAAAAGTCAGAAATACCAATAACATTATTAACAAAAACAAAACAAAAACATTATAAAATAAATCATAAAAAAAATAACATCAAGCAACACAAAGTGCCAGGACCCGACAACATACCTTCGGCACCAACGGCATCCCAGGTAACCGGTGTAAACAGAGCAACACCGGTTATTCGATCAGGTGCACTTACGCCGTGGCAAAATTACATTTGTATGCCGTTGGGGCGCCGCGCGTTGGCTGTCCACGGCGGCGGTGTGCATGACAAGGTCTCGCGGGAGAGAGAGAGGTGGCAACACTCGCTTCGCTTTCCCATAGATGTATTTTAGTCCCTTTTTCCTCTTGAAGCTCGCCGCCACCGCGTGTCTCGGTCTCGACGGCAGGTAATAAGAGGCGAGAGAGTGCCAGGTGCTGTGGTGGCTGAGAGTTCCATGACGACCGGGACGAGACGAGAGCCTAGCCCGACGACCGGTCTGTCTCTCCATCACACGGACGCACAGCCCCAATTGGGACCGCCCTGATACACGACCGTGCCGCAGACACGATCGGGTGCTCTATCCTGCCTCTGGTGTTCCCTGCCTCTCTCGCCCACTGATCTTCCTTGCCACTCCTCTTACTAACAGCTATGATATAGTATATGAAATAATTACTAATGTCAGAAAATGTACGAATAATAATATTAATACCAGAAACAAGGAAAAAATTCAGTAAAATCAGCATTACAGTCCCTCCTTCATGGACAGAATTCGTATTTCTGTGCTGGATAATGGTCACGTTTGACCTTTCCATCCTACACACAAAAGAACACGGGCATCAATATTGCATGATCACTGGACACGTGCAACGTCCCAGTGCAACAATGAACGCTTCCATCTACATTCCGTTAGTGTGCAGGATGCTATTAAATCGGTAATAGGACCTGTCCAGCTATGTCTCCTTCGGCCTGAGTGCTAGTGCCACTGACGTACGCACATTATGTATACCAGGCACTGCAAATATATGCTTATATTCAGCAACAACAATTATTAGCGAAAATGTGTCCTCAACCAAGCAAATGTTGTTTAAAATTCGCGTTTTAATTTCACGGAGTCCTCTTGGTGAGGCGTG
>NW_028234426.1:31363563-31366063 GCF_977035675.1 Penaeus japonicus | reverse complement strand
AATGGCGCAGGTGGAGACGGAGATACAATAAATACAACACTGTAGAGACCGTGCGAGAATTGAGAGAATAAGAAGATGACGAGAAGACAGAAACAAAATTCATTGGACAAGCGGGGAAAATGAGGATGAAATGAAATGAAGACGAAGATAAACTGATGTTGGCAAAGACGCAGGAAGGATGTTATGTCTCACCCCCTCCCCCCTCTCCGCGCCACAAGTTTTTCCTCCTCCCACACATACGCCTGTATATTGGATGTAGGATCCTTCATCTAGCTATATCGACGACGCCTCTTGATTTCATCTGGCGCTCCAACAGGAGTTCTTCTCTTTCTTCTTCCCTCCCTTCTTCTTCTTCATTATCATCGTCTTTCCCTTCCCTCATTTCCACCCTCCAACTATTCCTCCCCCCTCCTCTTCCCGACTTCCTTGCCTTGCTCGTTCTTTGCCCACCCCCCCTCTATTCATCTTCATCTTCATCTTCCTCTTCCTCTTCCCTCCTCCCTCTCCCTCTTCCCGCGTCGTGACAAGTGACCACCAACTCGCTGACGCAAGATGGACAAAATGTCACATGAATTCCTCAACATCAACACCCATCCCTCCCTTCTGGCCCTTGCCCTTCCCCTTCCCCTTGCCCTTCCCCTTCCGGTAGCCTAACCTCCCACCACTACCACCGCCGATCAATTGCCCACTTCCAAGCCCACCTCTCGCCCACAAAAAGAGCGAGAGCAAGAGCGAGCGAGAGAGAGAGAGAGAGAGAGAGAGAGAGAGAGAGAGAGAGAGAGAGAGAGAGAGAGAGAGAGAGAGAGAGAGAGAGAGAGAGAGAGAGAGAGAGAGAGAGAGGGAGGGGGGGGGGGAGGGAGGGAGGGAAGACGAGGAGGAAGAATAGAAAGGGAGAGGGGAAGTGGGGAAGAGGGGGTGAAGGGAAGAATGGAATGCGGAGAGAGAACGAGGGGAAGGAGGGGAAGGAAGTCCTTGCAACAGCTGATCTACCTGCTGTGCCACTGCTCCTTGTTAGACAATCCGGCCACCTATTATCATCCGTCCTTCTGAAGTATTACATATGACGCATCCCAGACGACTGCCAGGCCCCCCCCCTCCCCCACCCCAGGCCCATATCCACCCCTCGCTTTTTCTATACATCCCCTTCTTAGTTTCCACTCCTCATCCACTCTTAGATCCAAGGTGAAAATAGCCTCAAATTCCATCTTGGAAGTCTTACATCTTCAACACAAATAGCTGAGGAAAACGGAACACAACTATGTATGGTTTCATGTTATGGAAGATATATTGGACAAACTCTGGTTAAGGATAATAAAACAAAATATAACGCCGATAAACATACAAAAACATACACTAACAACGAAAATCTGAATTCAGTTACTTAGCATCTTTCTGTCTGTCTCTGTCTGTCTGCATGTCTCACTCACCTACTCACTCACTCACTCACTCACTCACACATATATATACATATGCATATAAATATATGGTTAGCATAACGTACCGAAGGATCCGGTTGATATTAATGAATTATTCTACAATAAAGATTTATCCCCTTTCTTAATTAAGTCACCAACGTGTTCGTGCTGATTTTCCTGGAATTTGTTATGTCAAACAAGACCCAAACAATTAATCAGCGCAAGGATTTTTTATCATGATCATTACCTCGCGATCAAGGCATTATGCAACAACTTGTTCTTCTGAATAATTTTACCTTAAAAGTCAGAGTGATGTCACGTACATCAAACGCTTCATAAACCTGATCTTTATATACCGTCATGCTTGCCCCTATTCATCTGCCTTCGAGGAAAACGGGAGGTTGTTTACACGGTTTCCAAAATGCGTTGAAAACATTAGGGTAATGGCCCATAAAACTGCAATGGAACTTGTGCAAATCATGCAAAGATCGAATTGCTTTCGGTACGATACGAAATTTTGTGCTGCATCTCCCCGCTTCTACTCCTGTCTTGCATTGTTTGTTTGTCTGTTTGCTTACAAATATCTACGATTATGCATCCTCGATCACCTTAGGATGCAACGCTCCTGCAAGCCAACCCTCTCATCGATTTCCAGCAAAACAATCTTCTTGACGTGACCGAGAGACGAATAGGAGTAATAATGAGAGTGTTCAGAGATGACTGACGGAAGGAACTCTGCTCGCGCCGTCATCCGTGTTTCCGCGCCTACCCACCGTGTCACAGTTTCACGCGACCACACTGCCTGACGCCCGAAAACACACTGCTAAATGGAGCGAGCTAAGACTGTACTGCGACTAAGCACCCAGTCGGTTTCCTCCACCTCACCCCCGACCCCATCTCCTGACTTTAGCGTTTTAACAAAGACTATGTTTGTCTGTCTATGTTTCTCTCCCACTTTATCAATTATCAGCTTACATCCACATTGAGATATTGAAAATGGAATACATTTTTGTGTTCGTGTGTGTGAGAGAGAGAGAGAGAGAGAGAGAGAGAGAGAGAGAGAGAGAGAGAGAGAGAGAGAGAGA
>NW_028234426.1:31353563-31358563 GCF_977035675.1 Penaeus japonicus | reverse complement strand
TGCCCCCAACAGTCACACACACGAAGGTTACATCGACGAACACCTTGACATCTATGTTCTAAACCAAACAAGACAACCATATTTCTTAGACTTAAGAGTTCAGTTATGTAAGTAATACACGTGTATGGGTTCCCAATGTCAAGGCGTCCGAAGGGCCACGTGTGATTGTGCTACTGAAATGAGGATGGATGGGGTCGTGGGGTCAAGGACGCGTTTGGATCGAGGGATGGTGTCGAAGAAAGTATGGTGAAGGCAGTGCTGCCGCCAAGATAATGACATGAACAAATTGAATGAGCTAGGAGGTGACTGAGCGCGGGGACAGTGTAAAAAGATGCGAGAATTTTGCAATATGACAGCAGTGACGAGATGGCGTTTCGGTGCCTCTTTTCCGGTGAGAGCTGGGCAGAGAAGGGTAACAGATCCTCTCCAAGTGATCGCCTTATGTCACGAGAGATTCTCAGAGGAGGGGGGGGGAGTGGGAAAGAGAGGAGGAGGGGAAGGGGCGAGGAGAGTCTCCTCTACTTGATCTCTGTGTTTACTACAAGGGTTTCCACTACTTCAGAGGCTCTGGACATGGGGTGTGGTATGAGCGGAGAGCAATAGAGGTAGAGCGGGTAATACATCAGGTGAGGTCGTGTTGTGGGCGTGGATGAGAGGAGGGCGTGGACGAGAGGTAGGCGGCCTCAGGCTGGAAGAGGAAATTGACGTGGGCGCTATTTGGGCGGTGTATACGTGACACGAGCGTGTTTACAGGAGAACTACATCCTGGTAGGGGCTCACAAGGGCACTGTAAACAAGTGGAGGAGCCCCGCTGCCGCTTGATACATGATAAAGAACAAAGAACGCCCGACACTTCTCCCGGAAGAACGTAAGGGGGGGGGGAGCGTGAACTTCGAACTTGTAAATTACACTCATTAATTTTCGTTGTCTAGATAAACATACAGAAATACACATATTAACAAACGCGCTCAGATACATGACTACACATTTAGCAGCATACCACGTCTTGGGACCATGTCCACAAGTCGTCCTCCTGAGAGACATAACTGCCCCAGAGACATTCCATACAGCAAAAATGCTGACTCTTGGGGCATTACCCCTTCCGTTCCCGTGGACGATGCCCATCTTAATGACTAGAATTAGTTGGGTGGCATATCGGTGGGCCAACTATGCCAAGGCCTCACACCTAAGATGCAGCCATTACTAAGATCTTGAAGTTATTATTAAGATAGCGTACCAAAATATTTTAGACCTGGAACACTAACGCAGCTTCCATTATTCATACTATTGTCCAAAACAAACCCAAAATTTCCCCTTAACAACCATATTCCACCGCAATTCCACAGCAACAATAACCCAAACAAGCACTGCGAATCCAGCCACAAGCACATCTCGTATCACCCTCGATGCTTGCAGTTGAGCGGACACGTCACTCACTCAGACCGCCCCAACCGAACGCAACTCCCGACTTGGCCTTCTCAACGGCGATAAGGTCTCCCAGTGTAAACATTATGATGGAAGACACAAGCGTAGCGGGCCGTCTTGGCGGGGATCCAACACCCAGGGGGCCTATGTATGTGCGTGTGTGTGCGTATCACTGTGTGTGCGTATTCTGCAACGCTCCTGCTGACCACTGCAGAGCTGGGTCACTGCACCTGGGCCACTATCTCGGGATCTATTTCGGTAATCTATGTTTAATTTCAAATAGAAAAAAGACAGTACATATGAATGATAAAAAGCAATTAACATAAAAAAAATAGACCGTAAAATATGAAAAGGAAAAAAAATCAAATAAATACACAGTATGCATTAGTTAAGTAGGTAATGAGGTGCGTATGCAGTTAGTGATGTAAACAGGTTGCACGGAGTTGGGTGGGTGGGTTAGCTGGTCCATCTAACCCACCCACCCACCTCCATGCAGCCTGGAGGTGTTCACAGCCTTTAAATAGTCAGGAATACAATTTAGTGGGTGCGAGATGCGGAATTCGTTGGGTGTAGAAGTTACAGCAGCCTGTGCGTTATGCGTAGTAATAATTGTACTCATTGATATGACGCTTCTATTAATTTCAAATGCGTTTTTTTTCCACACACGAAAAAATATAAAAACAAAAACAAACGTCAATAAACAAACGCATGAATTTGTTCCAGCTTTTGAGTGCACACAATTTCACTTGACGAAAAGTTATCGAGACCTTTCTATTGCTTCGAAGTCCTCAACAAAACACCCACCCACCCACACACACACACACATAGACACAAACTGTCTCTTCATCCACACGTCGGCTTCGCCAATCATCGGGGAACATTTCCAAGCCAGGTTGTCTCCACCACCGCGCGCTCCTGCCTCCACCTCCTCACCTGACACACACTACACGCGTAACTGGCAGAGCTCCTGCTGCCTGCCCGCGCCTCTCTCTCCCTTCCTCCCTCCCGCTCTGGCTCCCTGACCACCCCTCCCTGCTCCCCCTCTCTCCCTATGACCACCTCTTCCCCTTGCATCCTGTCCCCCTGACCCCTCATCGTGTCACCCTGTCTACCTTTCCCTCCATTCCCGTCTCCCTGACCTGCACACTTTTTCTTCTATCAACCCGACTGTGGTTCCCTTCCACTCTACTACACGGCACCCTTTTCACTCTTCTCTCTCTCTCTCTCTCTCTCTCTCTCTCTCTCTCTCTCTCTCTCTCTCTCTCTCTCTCTCTCTCTCTCTCTCTCTCTCTCTCTCTCTCTCTCTCTCCGCCCTCGCTTCCTGTTTCCCGTCGATCCCGCTCCTTTTCCCCAATCTGTCCTGTCGACCAAGCCTTCCCCCTCCCTCGGTCGTCTTACAATACTCATTTGCTATCGAGGCGAAGACCCACTTGAGAGCTTGGGGATGATTAGCTGAATACTCGTCCGACTGCCAACATTTCAAGTAATTATCATCAACCTGTCAACTTCATCAGTCATGTTCAACCTGTCAAGCGTATCTTCGCCTCGATAATAATAATAAAAAAAAGGAGTATATATACGAACTCGTTTGTTCACACACATACACACATTCCATCCGCCATACATCTGCACTTAGTTTTTACGGGGTTACTTAAAGAAAGACAAACTTCATTCTATTTGACGCTTTCTGCTTCGTCTCTGTTCCCTTCCATCATCCCATTTCTCTCTCTCTCTCTCTCCTTTTTCCAACGATCTTTCAGAGGCCTGCGCACCCGGCCCCCAGTGCACGAACAACAGTCTCCTTGGTTTTTCTTCCTGTGCGTGCCAAAATTTTTGTCTTTTTTCCCAACGCGACAGTACTCACTCTGCCTCCATCTCTGACCATGTTTTTGTCTGCCTGTTGCTCACCCGCTCTAGCTCTCTCCATTCTCCCCCCCCCCCCCTCTCTCTCTCTCTCTCTCTCTCTCTCTCTCTCTCTCTCTCTCTCTCTCTCTCTCTCTCTCTCTCTCTCTCTCTCTCTCTCTCTCTCCTTCCACCCTTTCTTTTTTCTGTCTTTCTTTCTTTCTTTCTTTATTTATTTTTTTTTCCTGTCTCTCCCTTCCTCCGTCCCTCCCTCCTTCCCTCCCTCTCACCTCCGTCCCTCCCTCCCTTTCTCCCTCCCTCTCGCCTCCGTCCCTCCCTCCCTCCGTCCAAAGCGAGGAAGCGTCTGCGTTTGCGCCTACAGTGGCCCGCCTGTCGTTGCCTCGTTCCAGAACAAACTCGCTTGATGAATAATCAGGGCGAAGTTACCTCCATTAGCCCGGTTGAAGGCCGGCGCTGCTCTCCTGGAACCGCCAGAGAATGGGCAGAGGCGGGATATATACACAGATCCCGCCTAGACCGTTCGCCTCTTTAATTAAACCTGGAGAAAAAAATCCTAAAGCTTCTCATGCACACGAACAAAGCTATGGATGCCCCACCCCCGTTCCCCATTTTTTTTTACTCAATGTTTGTATCATTCGTATCAACTATTTTCTATTGTTTATACAAAAAACATTCCCAAAGCCCAAAGACCAAAACTTCAATATCGTAATTAGATCTAGCAAACGAATCATAAAAAAACTCGTAAAAGGTCAATTCTCGAAATAAATGCTCGTAATCCCTAGATCTTCTGGAAGGCTTTCCCAATGTTCTCCTTCGCGGGATAATTCCTTCGAGCCGAGATCCGAGTCTGCTCCACCTGCTCCACCAGTCCCGTAGGTGGACGAAAGCAACACCCCGGCCCTTGGTGGATCGGCTGCCCTATAAGGATCGGGCGGAGAGCATCCACACTCGGGTGAGTCATGTAATCTATCCAGGTAAATCCAGGTAAACCGAAGTGAATCCCGGGAGAGCCGGGTAATCCAGGTCTTCTCTGAAAGTCCCCAAATGTGGAAGGCAAAAGTAAATTGCATCCCGCGTGTTTTGGGGGTAACAAAACTAAACAACCAGTAAACAATGCAAGTGAGAAGATGAAATATAGATGTAACATAAGAAGAACGATCATTCTTTTAGGGAAATCACACACCTTGGTTTTGAAAAAAAGGTCCGTTAATATGACTCACAACAAATTCTTCCAGTGCCAAATTACCATCGCCTGACCTTCACAGCAAGGCCGTTTAACCGACCTTCATATCGAACACGTCTGGCCGCACTCGTCCACCAGGGAACCAGAGTCACACAGCCCCAGTAAAAAACAGCGACAGACACAAATACTTTTATACAGCCCAATTACACAGCGAATACCAGCAATAAAATCGGAGCTTACGGTCAGAAGGTTCTCTCTCCCGGCCGAGCCCCATGAAGCTCGTGGCCACGGTCACAATTAGCACAGGGAGCTCAGGGGCCGCTGTGCCTTGCCGCGAGCACCACACATGTCCAGCCAGGATAAAAACTGGCCACTGCTTGTCCTGAGCTGCAACAGGTATGCGAGCACAATGGCGCGGAGGGCTGGCTTTAGGTATTAATCTCGCTTTAATTTTTATTCTAACGAGGGTAAGATTAGTGCACGTGTTACAGGCATGTTCCTTTTAGGAGAATGACACCTTTTTTATTTA
>NW_028234426.1:31343563-31348563 GCF_977035675.1 Penaeus japonicus | reverse complement strand
ATTACTTGTTTATTTGCTTAAAACGACTTCTGAAGTACGAAAAAAAACTCTGTAAACCGTCAGGAATATCTAGTGAAGAAACAAGACTCTCCCAATTACTAATTAATTCCTTTATGATTTCAAGATAGAAAAACAAATAAATGACACATCCTTCGTTCGCTGATGGCAAATGACAACGTAACAACTTTGCTGGCCTCAGCGAAATGGAATTCCCAGCATCGACTCTTTACGCGCACGTCGTTTTCTTTTGTGTTTTACGGTAGACTTTTTTCTGAGTAGTAATTACCTTAACGTGATTTACCCCCACCCCCACTCCACCCCGCCCTTTTCCCACGTTCACTCACGCGCATGATTTTCATTAAATATATTTTGTGGTTCTGCATGAACCATACGACAAGAATTCTGAACGTCAGTAATATATTTTTTAAACATTTCGAGTTTGTCAATAATGGAATGTTATAGATAAATTTGTGAAAATATGTTAAATTGTGAGAGAAATGTTATTGACAAATTAAAGATAAACCTAACTTTCCCTCCATATTCTTCAAAACCTCCCTATATCTATATCTATGCTTATATCTAATTACTTTACTTTTATCTTCACTTAAAAAGAAGTCTCATTTGCTTCCTCAATCCCCATGTAATTACCATTTTTTTTATGCCTCGCCACTTTTATAAAAAAAAAACAATCATATTCCTCAAACGAGAGAGAGAAGAACGAAAGACCAAAGAAAAAATAATAAATTCAAAAAAGAAATAGAAAAACGAGACCAAGGGCGGGCCAAAAAGTGTCAGGTATCAAGAGCTAAGATCTTGAACATTTTTCCTCCTCCTATCAAGAACATTTCCCGATTGTTCGAAGGGGTTTGGCGTTAAACATTTCATATAAATCCCCTCGGCCCTTACAAATCACACGAAATCAACTATACGAAACATTTATGTTATTTACGAGCTCAAAAACATACACATACTAGCATTGGGGGGGGGGGGCGAGTGTGTTACTCACCCGATATACCGCTCAGGATCAGGGATAAAAAAAATGGTTTACTAGACATTTGCACGACGGTTAAGGCGTGGACTGGGCGGTGCCACGCCCGAAATAAGGCAGGGGTCCTGAGGGGCGCAGCTGGCCATGCCCCGAAGCCCCGCGCGTGCCTGGGACTCGCCGCCGCAGCTGCTATCCAGGATGCTCCTGCCCTCCGACACGAACCGCTTATTTCTCGTCTATCCTCGGCGGCGTGTTTCGGGGCGTTGCCCACGCTGTGGTGCAGGGAGGAGGCGGGGGGGGAGGGATGAGGGAAACTGGGCGGGAGCAAATTTTTGGACCATTCTTAATTTGTGACTTTTACCTCAACTTCGTTCTGTATCGTTTATATTCACTCACTCACTCATTCACTCACTCACGCACTCACTCACTCACTCACTCACTCTCTCTCTCTCTCTCTCTCACATACACACAACCTCACAACAAGTATCCGCAATACTAGCTGGAAAAGACCAACAGTTTCCGATAAGCACGTTAGGTGTTCAGCGTTCCGCCTCCCTCCCGCCCGCCCTGTTTCTCCGCCCTGGACAATGACTGCACCCTGGACACGCATTCAAGGCCACCCACACCCACCCGCCCATTCCCAAAAGCTCGTAGCCCCCCAACCACCCCTTCCCCTCGATGCCCCATGCCTCTGCCGGTACGACCAGCTAGTTAGGAGTGCCACGTGTCAAAATGGCCAGGTCCAGCCAGGCTGATCCCACCATCTGTCTGCAGCGACGACCACCTGTGAAGATGCGGTCGGACCGAGATGGCGGGCGAGCATGAGACAACCCGCCATTGCCCTCGGGATGCAGGTGTATCTCCGTGAGACGGCATTAATTAGACTTTTGTTTCATCGCGGTTTAGGGTAGTGGATCTTAAGCGTTTGTGCTATACAGTGCACACTTCACTCTCCTTCACTCTAGAAGAAGGAACTTGGCAACGTGAACTTTGTATCGATAACCGAGGTCATCTCCGCTCCAGCATGACCCGAGGGCGGCCTTCGCCTCATCCGCAATCAGCTCTGAATCACTGCCTGAGGACAGACATATTTCCATGAGGACGTGATGAAGGGCCACCATCCCTCAGGCGCCTATCCCGCTCCGGCACACGCACACGCACGCACAGATACACCCCTACCCCACTACCCACACACACACAAATACGCACACGAACACTTACACACACACACACACACACACACACACACACACACACACACACACACACACACACACACACACACACACACACGCACACACGCACACACACACACACGCAAACACTAAAACCACCTCAATAAGCCAACCCAGACTGCACTTCTCTCCTCGGACACGAGATCCCCGCCCGATTGGCTGTTAAAATAACCCATTCAAGTGTCGCCTCCGCCCAACCGCCTTTTTCATGAGATCATTAGTCTACACAACACGACCAAGAATAATGTTCTTTTGATGCAAGCACGTATCCTTATAGATCAAATGCTAATCGAATGCTCAATACGTGTGATATCTGCAACAGAAATAAACATAAACATGAATACAAACACACACATACATATGAATATATGCAGACAGTATACGTGCATGCATACTTTCATATTCTCCAGGCCATAAACATCATATCTTCTTCGCACTATCACAAAGTCTTTATATTATATCAAAATAAGATATGACCCTGTCACACCTGAACTGGTATGACCTGTTTACTGATCAAAGTTCCAGGCCATTGAACAGCAATAAAGCTGGAGCAAGAATTATCAAGAGAGGAAGATTGAGAGGTGAAAAGAAAGGGGAAAATCAAAACCAATAGGATGTACGCGTGGACGCGCACAAACACGTACACACGTGGATCCCCCCCCCCCCACACACACATACACACACACACCCGGAGAGAGAGAGAGAGAGAGAGAGAGAGAGAGAGAGAGAGAGAGAGAGAGAGAGAGAGAGAGAGAGAGAGAGAGAGAATAAATCGACAAGAAAAGACAATGATTAGAAGAAGGAAAATAGGAGATAGAGCAATCGAAGGAACCCTCGCAAGAAAGAAGAGTACAGTTACATCCCTCGGGTATGTATCGCGGCGAACGCAGACACACGCAAAAATCATCCGAAAGAGCGTGCGTGCGGAGCAGGGGTTCGAAAGTCTGGATTCAGAGTAGCAGGTGATGCTGTATGGCCAGTTGAGTGACAGGTGAAGGCGAGAGTATGGCTAATGGGAGGCCTTCCCAGTAGTTAAGAGAATCACACTGGGACAAGAACTACTCGCGGCACTAGCGGCATAACGAAGGAGTGACGGGGAGAGGGAGCAGGAGGGAGGGAGGGAGCAGGAGGGAGGGAGGGAGGGAGGGAGGGAGGGAGAGAGGGAGGGAGGGAGAGAGGGAGGGAAGAAGAGAGGGAGGGAAGAAGAGAGGGAGGGAGGAAGAGAGAGAGAGAGAGAGAGAGAGAGAGAGAGAGAGAGAGAGAGAGAGAGAGAGAGAGAGAGAGAGAGAGAGAGAGAGAGAGAAGGGGAGGGTTTAAGTGCGACCTTGAAGGGCAAGACGTAGCTAGGCAAGTCTCACACGGGTGCCCAGTATAATAAGGCATGACAAGGTGGTGTTGGGGGAAGGGGTTTAACAAAAGAAAGAGATAGAGAGAAAAAAAAGTGAAAATCCTACGGTCTAGTTCCTGGGCTACTATTAAGAGAGGGGGGAGGGGAGGGGAGGGGAGGGGAGGGGAGGGGGGGGAGGGGAGGGGAGGGGAGGGGAGGGAGAGGGAGAGGGAGAGGGGGAGGGAGAGGGGGAGGGGGAGGGAAGGAGAGGAAAGAGCCTAGCACACGCTCGCTCTTCACGCTTATGGGCTTAGTCCTCTTTTCCGGTAATGCGTCACTTTAGCATTCACTCCCCTTATCTCCGCTCCTCGCTTTCCCCTCCCCATATTGCAGACCCCTGCATTCTTACGTGTGTGCACTCCATTTTCCAGCCACTGCATTTCCCATTTGCTACACTATCGTGATTTAATGCTCTGATGCTTTATTTCTTATTCATTTTTTACACTATAATTCACATCTCATAGACGCACAACTCACCCATAGCACACCCACGCACACAAATTCATCTCATTTTCAACACACGCTTAAACCACCCATTCTCTCCCTTTCCCTCATCTATTTCTCTCCCTCCCTCTCCCTCCCCAACAAAACCCAAAGCCCCCCTCCCCCCTAGCCCCAAGGAAGTGCTTCTCCCCCAAAAAAGGTCGGCATGTCCTTGGCCTCTCGCCCCGCGCTGCGCCTGCGACTGGAGTGCATCCATTAAAAGGCTGCAACGACAGCGACAGGGGGCAGCAGAGGAGGGGGGGCAGAAAGGGGGGCGGCAGACGGGGGGGGGGGGTGCAGACAGGGGGCGGCGGCTGAGCGCGGGGAGGGGGTTGATGAAAAGGAGGAGGGACGGGGTGGGGTGGGGGCAGACAGGGGACGGTAGAGAAAGAGAGGAGGGAGGAATAAGGGGGAGGCATATTTGCATGACCGCATGTTGGTCGTAGATCAAATGCAGGCCCTGTGAGCACACGCTATAGTCGTGTTTCGGTGGCTGCTCCGTGCCTCAAGTTGCATACCTGATAGATCCTGGTAGCCTCAACTTGCACTGGCGAACACTCGGCCCGGAAATATACTTCAAGATTCTGGGGATTCCCGTGAGCAATAAAAAGTGATGTATAAAATAGGACAAAAATAAATATCATATACAAATACTTATACAAGTATGCGTGTGTGAGTGAATGAGTAAGTGAGCGACAGAGCGAGTGAGCGAGTGAGTGAGTGAGTGAGTGAGTGAGTGAGTGAGTGAGTGAGTGAGTGAGTGAGTGAGTGAGTGAGTGAGTGAGTGAGTGAGTGAGTGAGCGACAGAGAGAGTGAGTGAGTGAGTGATTGAGTGAATGCGGGAGTAAATGAATGGGTGCTTGGGTGAGTGTGCATGCGTGTGTACGTGTGCATGTAGGTATGTGTA
>NW_028234426.1:31326063-31338563 GCF_977035675.1 Penaeus japonicus | reverse complement strand
CAAATGAACACCTATACAAAAAAAAACATATACGCACAAACATAAACAAACATGCGCACGTTATCAGGAGGGTTAAAGAGCCGCAGATAAAACGCTATGACCTAACTGTGGGGGAGGGGGTGGGGAGAGGACCACATTGGGGTACAGCAAGAGGGGGGGGGGAGGGGGAGGGGATAAGGGGCAGATCGCGCACCGAGTGAAAGCGATAGAGAGAAAATGATAATGGTGACTTCTCTCACTGCGTAAAGTCCGTCGCTTGATTCCCACAGGGAAAGCGTCGCATTATCAGACAGGTTAATCATCGCATCCCGACCGACCGACCGACCGACCGAGAGAGAGAGAGAGAGTCCGGAACGCGGCAGCGGGATGGAAGTGGAATGGAATGGTACTGGGGATGATTTAAACCTCATAAAATCACTCAAATAAAGATGTCAGATATCATGACTTAAGGACATGACACTAACACCAGCGCTCTCCACATCCGTAAAGAAACCGCGACAAACAAAACCCGCCATACAAACACCACTAAAAAAAAAACACACCTGAGCAAAAATCACAACACCAACCCTTCATCACCAGCATACCCACCCATCGCCGTACAATTACGCGGCTGACAACACAACCCCCAGCGGCCCACACAGGACGTCGCCAGCTGACATCACCGCCACGACGCAACACATGGGCCGTCGGAATATCCCCTCCGGAAGACCCGTGACAAATCGGGGGAAAGAAGGGCGTCCGCTCAGCTCGCTTTCTTTCTTTCTGGTTTCGGTTAGTGCCATTTAAAAAAGACGCCGCCGGAAGAAAAATTAAGACAATTTTTTTATTTATATAAACTGAGACTGAGAGATAACACAGGTGATAACAAATGATAACACAGAAAATGAAAAAGTACAATCCAAAAAAAGACAGAGAGAAAAAAAAAGAAATAGAGCTAGAATAACTATGAAGAAATAAATAAGTAGAAAACAGGTGAAATATAACTAGAATAACTAACACGTCGCTCTGGCTATGTTCAAAACGTCAGCTGCCGAATCTAACATTCAATATTTTCACTTGAACTTTATCTTGTATCAATCATCCCACCACCCCCAATTCACAATACCGTATCTCAAACGTTTATCTCTCATACGTCTCCAGATTGCCGACAAAAAAAAAGGCTAAACAGAGAGACAGCCAATTCTGAAAAACACGCAAATAAGTGATCGCGAGGTATGGTCTGGTTATAGGGGGACGCTAGAATACCCAGGTGGGTATGTAAGGAATCTGACGAAGGGGGGTTCTTAAAGGGGTAGGATAACCAATGCGGGCCAGTTTAAGGTAGTTTAAGGGACGTCCGAGTGATAAAAAGAGCAGTGCTTAGGGGAATTCGGAGTACGTTATTTCAGGAGGCTCTTAGGTAGGCAGGAAAGGGCAGCCGCGAAGGGAAAAGTAGGCGAATATTAAAAAAAAAAAAAAAAAAAAAAATACACAAAGATAAGATCTCAGGGGTCACGCAGCACAATAAAATCCCCGAGATGGCTAAAAGGGACACCGCAGGGAAGCTATGGCAGGATAGGGGTAGGAAGAGGAGCCAGCCCATTACAAGATACGGCGAGGAAGGTCAACACGGATCACGCGGGAGGCGCACAAGGTCGGCCACACTCCGGCAGCCACTCGCCTCTGGGAGACTCAGCAACCGGTATTATTAATATGTAAAATCAACAAGGAAGATCCTCATGGCCACGAGGAGCTCAAGTCCTTCCTCTGGGTAGGAAGGTAGGAAGGGGAGGGAGGGAGGGAGGGGGGATGGTAGGCCCTGCCGAAGAATAATCCAACTCTTCCTTGTATTATTTCTCTCATGTTCGTAAGTTCTTCGTCTAAACAACCATCTCGTAATGAAGAGCGTTGGAGGGCGTCGACACAATATTTTTCTCTGCGACGTTTGGAAATAAAAACAAAGAGAAAAGAGATGTACATAAACATACGAAAGGCGAATGAAGAGTGCTTTCACATTAATATTTCAGAGAGAAAATTAAGACCGGAGGTTCATTACAAAGGGAGAGATCTCGAGGGAGGCCGATGTGAAGAGAGGCAGGAACACAGGATGGGCAGGGGGGCCTTGAGAGCCTGTTAAGATAATGAGAGAACTACGAGGGTTAGAGTGTCTGGGGGGGAGGGGGTGATGTGATGGGTTGGGTGGGGTTAGGGGGGGGAATTGTCAAGTCGGAAGGCGGGTTCTAAATGTAAAACGGATGAATACGCCACGTAATGCGATCCTCAGCCCGTTGAAAGTGATTGCATGTCGCACCGCTACCCAACCATAGCGACGGGGAAAAGTACGAGCGACATACATCCAGGGACGGCGAGATGGCACTGCTAGCGTGACATACACATAACAAGAGGGAAAAGGCTGACATGATGAGATGTGGTGAGGATTTTTTATGAGGTGAGGAGGAGGAGGAGGAGGCATGCAGGTTTCGTCACACATACAAAAATAATGAGTGTGCTGCTGCTGAGCGTCCCGGCGGTAATTGGCTACCTGAGATGAAGCTGGGGGAACTCAGGTGAAGGTGACAGGTGAAGGCGCACGATGCCACGCCGCTTTCTGCTGACTCACCCAACAAATCTATAAGGCCGTAAATTCCGCCGCAGTAAATTGTCTATCCGATTAAATGACGACAAAGTGGCAGAAACCGGACGAACCAGTTGAGGCACCAAGAGTCACAACACACGTTACCACTTAATCAGGTCAAATGCAGAAGGTAAAAGAGAAAGTAAACTGTCACATCAAGTACATCATAACAGTATCTGAACAAAAAAAGGTAATGGAGGGACTAATGACCACTCTCGGACGAATCACTGTAGATTGCATTAGCGGTCTCTCCGTGTCGATAATTTGTTTGACATAATGAGTGACGCAATCAACGGAAGGTTTGTTTGTTTGCTTTCAAGAGCGAGGAGACAGAGAAAGAGGAATTGGGTATGCAGATCAGGTCTGGCGAATGAAGATGACTCGGTTCGCATGCGGGTATGGGATATTAAAAAAAAAAAAAACGCGAAAAAAGCGCTACACGAAAACAGACTGCACTGAATTCGCACAAACCCTTGGGAGAAAACTGCACTGACGCCGAAAGATTAAGACGAAGACAAAAATCAAAACAAAAAGTGACACCGAAAGACAAAGGAAAACAAAAAGGAACAGCAGCAAAGTCTTACAGGCAATAAAATAGACCGACAAGCAACATGGCCTACGCAAGGCATGCAACCGTCACAAAGGAGAAAGAAAAGAAAAAGTCACAGGGCAGGACACCGCGGGCGATTCTTCACGAGGTGTAAAGTTAATTAGCAGAGTCTGGGCGGGATAAGCAGGTAGGCAGAGCGGGAAGGCGCGGCTCTCAAAGGAGGAGGAAAAGTTGTAGCGCACCTTCCCGCATGCCCACCCCCACCCCCACATCTCACCTCCCACTCCCCATCCCCTTTGGTAGCTATCCACTTCCCATCTCCCACTCCCCATCCCCTATGGTAGCTATCCACTTCCCATCTCCTACTCCCCATCCTCTATGGTAGCTATCCACTTCCCATCTCCCACTCCCCATCCCCTATGGTAGCTATCCACTTCCCACCTCCCACTCCCCATCCCCTATGGTAGCTATCCACTTCCCATCTCCCACTCCCCATCCCCTATGGTAGCTATCCACTTCCCATCTCCCACTCCCCATCCCCTATGGTAGCTATCCACTTCCCATCTCCCACTCCCCATCCCCTATGGTAGCTATCCACTTCCCACCTCCCACTCCCCATCCCCTATGGTAGCTATCCACTTCCCATCTCCTACTCCCTATCCCCTATGGTAGCTATCCACTTCCCACCTCCCACTCCCCATCCCCTATGGTAGCTATCCACTTCCCATCTCCCACTCCCCATCCCCTATGGTAGCTATCCACTTCCCATCTCCCACTCCCCATCCCCTATGGTAGCTATCCACTTCCCATCTCCCACTCCCCATCCCCTATGGTAGCTATCCACTTCCCATCTCCCACTCCCCATCCCCTATGGTAGCTATCCACTTCCCATCTCCTACTCCCTATCCCCTATGGTAGCTATCCACTTCCCACCTCCCACTCCCCATCCCCTATGGTAGCTATCCACTTCCCATCTCCCACTCCCCATCCCCTATGGTAGCTATCCACTTCCCATCTCCTACTCCCTATCCCCTATGGTAGCTATCCACTTCCCACCTCCCACTCCCCATCCCCTATGGTAGCTATCCACTTCCCACCTCCCACTCCCCATCCCCTATGGTAGCTATCCACTTCCCATCTCCCACTCCCCATCCCCTATGGTAGCTATCCACTTCCCATCTCCCACTCCCCATCCCCTATGGTAGCTATCCACTTCCCATCTCCCACTCCCCATCCCCTATGGTAGCTATCCACTTTCCACCTCCCACTCCCCATCCCCTATGGTAGCTATCCACTTCCCATCTCCTACTCCCTATCCCCTATGGTAGCTATCCACTTTCCACCTCCCACTCCCCATCCCCTATGGTAGCTATCCATCTCCTATCCCTACCCCTTTCCCTAGAACCATTCCTATCCCTTTGGCTCACCTACCCCATGCGCTCAATCCCCATCCTCCTTACCCACTTATATCCCCTACGCTCATCCTATCTCCCTTATGCCCACCCTCTATTCATTAGGTCAATCCCCTACGCCCACCCTCTATACCATAGGCCTATCCCCTACACTCATGTCCTATCCCCTAGCCCTATCCCCATTGCCTATCAACCCACCTTCCCGCCCGCCGACCCGCCACGCGTCCTACCCGCGACATGCTAATAAGGTGAACACACCACGCTCGTCGGAGGAAATGATGACGAATTAGACGTATTAAACGCCTCCCGGAGGTACTTCACGCACTTTCACCATGCATAGACTACGGAGATTTCCATCGATCATCTCCTCTCCGTCACTTGGAAAATGATAACACCGTGAGGATCACACTTGGGATGCTAACCCACCTCGGTTACTTAGTTATCATTATTACGTTTATTTTCATTATTCCAATTATTATCATAATCATTATTATCAATATCAATACCATTATCATTATCATTACTATTATCATTATCATCATTATCATTTGTGGTGGTGGACGTGGTGAGGAAGCTATGTTAATCCACCTCGATCTCTTTGGCCTGTAAACAAACATTCATTTTTTTCATGATTTTTTTTCTTACCCCCAAACCCACACTGGTCTTCTGCTGCGGATATAACCTCTCTCCACAATACGGCAAACAAATGCTACTTTTTCTAACATCTCCCATTCGAGTGACCTTCGGAAATGTCAATAAGTAATTGTCTAGCCGTTTGTCGGACGCTTAGGAGTTTTCATTCGCCTGTCAGTCATCGTGTGCATAGGCCGACTCGAAACCTATGTTTCTGTCCATCACTACTAAGTCTTTCCTACTTAGAACCACCATCCTTCCCCTCGCCCTTTCTGGTTTGGTCTCTCTTTCTTCCTCGATTCTCTCTCCCTTTCTTTCAATCTATCTTTCTTTATTTCAATCTATCTTTCTTTCTTTCAATCTTTCTTTTTTTCTTTTTTTCTCAGCGTGCATGCTTATGCGCGTGTACGTTTGCATGTGTGTAGTACTGTGAGTAAGTGTGCGTACGCTGCACATGCTAGTGTATATTCTGCACGAGTGGATATGCATACGTGCATGTACATATATAGGTAGGAAGACACAGGGTCCTGGAAGGTAACACTACAATAGGAAATTGGAAAGTATTGTACCAAAGCTACAAGCGGAAGGCGATGTTGCAATACGGTCAGTTGCAGCAAAGCGACTGACAGTGATTGCAATTCCTCGGATCGTTATCATGAATAACAAAAGAGGAAGCGAGCGGCTGTAGAAAGTGATATTGATCCATGTTGATTGGTTGGTCGCTGCAGACAGGTGGGGGAGAGGGAGTGATCGGGAACTGTGTCATAATATCTGAAGCGGAACATGATCCACGGGACTGAGCTTAATGCTGTCATGAGCGGTGTCTTGGCGTAAAAGTGCGCCACCGCGTACGAGCGACGAGTACAGCGGTGAAGAACTACTAAAGCTTTAAGTAGTGTCGGTCACGGTATCGAAAGTTAAAGGTAAGTTAAAGCACTACACATAAGGCATTATTCTGATCTGGCCGTTATACCAAGTAAACCTATAGCCCCCCTCTCTCCTCATACAATCAATCAATCAAACAAACAAACAAACAAACAAACACCTACCCACCCACACCCACACCCACACATTCGCCCCAAAAAAAACATGAATCTCCACCCGCCCCCGCAACACTCAACGTATACCCAAACACTTTTTCCACGCACATACACACACAGAGACACACACCTAAAAAACGCATTAATGATGATTGTAACGTGACGTCCGTGACACTACGGGGGCGGGGGTGTTGGCAATAATGCTTTAACCAAACCGCTTACGGAGCATTAGTTACGCTCTCACCTTGGGCTGTCGGCTTTACTTAGCTGGGATCGAGTTTCGCGAAGAGAGAGAAGAGATGAGAAGAAAGAAAGGAAGGATGGAAGGGAAAAAAGGAAGGGAGGGAGGGAAAGAGGGAAAAGGGGAGGGAGGGAAAGAGGGAAAAGGGGAGGGAGGGAAAGAGGGAAAAGGGAAGGGAGGGAAAGAAGGAAAAGGGAGGAAGTGAGGGGAAAAAAAGGAGGAAGGGAAGAAGGGAGGGAGAGAGGGATAGAGGAAAGAGCAAGGAAGGGGAAAAGGTGGGAGAGAGAGAAAACAAAATTAAGGGAAAGGAAAATGACTGAAATATGAGAAAGACGAGTGAAACTGATAGGAAGCAAAAGACAAAGAAAGACAGAAGAAAGAAAAGAGAGAGAGAGACTGCGATAACAAAGTGCGAGAGGGCACGAAAGGCTAAGCATTGAAGGAAGTGCACATTCCGGTCATTAAAGAGAGAGGCATGTTGGCATCAAGGTCGTAGCTTCACGGAGGCAGTAATAATCAGCACACCCCCTCCTTCTTCTTTTCCCTCTTCACCTATTCCTTCTCCTCATAATAATAATAATAATAATAATAATAATAATAATAATAATAATAATAATAATAATAATAATAATAATAATAATGACAATAATAATACTCCTACCCCTCCTCCTCCCCCTCCTCAGTTGTAAGAAATACAACATTATCGACAACTGAGCCAAATCCAACATCAATATCCAGATTCACGTAATCCATCGATGTAAACGAGATTCGCCGCTACAGACTGATCCCTTACTACCAAGTCCATAAACAACAAAGGTACAAAACAAGTTCACATACAACAGAATCACCAAAGCAACATCGAGAAGCAAGTCTCGAGACCGGTTAAATCCCCGGTTGCAGGAAGACGGAGCACTAGCCACGAGCGAATATACAAGACCCGTTACACCCAAGACAAACAACGGACTATCCGAGGCAGGCCCTGGAGGGAATCAAACAGGCTGCAGCCATCTCACACCCTTGCTCTCTCGTCTCGATCGAACTACAGGTTTGAGGAAGCGGCACGAGACCCTCCTTGCCGTTACGTAGGATCATATGACGAGACGTCTCGGCCCGTGCGCGGGAAGGAGCCGGAGGAATGGACGAAGGAGAGAGTGGGGGGATCAAAGGAAGGGAAACTGATCGAGAGTAAGTAACAGCGTCCGATGTCCGCCGGGGGGAAAGGTGAGAGTGAGGCCGCGACCATGAGAGGACACGGGGAAGTAGGGAGTCCTTTTTGGTTGTTCATTATGCAGGGATATTCATTCCACTGCGTGTCTATTCCTAACGCTATTGTTTGTTGCTTGCTTTAATAAACAATCAAGTTAGCACATAATATTCTATGAACGTAATTAACACTTATGTGAGAATGACGTAAACAAGGAGACAATCTTAACTGACACCACTTATACTTCCTTGGCTGTAGAAAGCGAAAACAAACAAACGAACAGACAAACACGATCACACATACGATCACTCACACACTCACACTCACACTCACGCTCACACACAAAAAAGATAGAAATAAATAAATAAAGAAAGAAAGAGAGTGAGAGTAAAGCCAGCATCCGACCTGCGGTATCTCATCATCGCCATCAGCTTCCACGCCCTCGCCCAGGAAGGCATCGGGCGCAGGCTCTCTGATCGACACGCCCTTACGCTGATGACACCCTGATGACGCCCCTAACGATGTCTCTTGCCCAAAGTGGCTCGCGCGTTCGCCTCATACGCCCTCATTTCTTCCTCATCGGTGCCTAATCGATCTGTTCAATCCCAAGCTACATGAGGGCAGGCGTGGTTCAATCCATACTGATCCTGTGCTCTTTTGTGTCCAGTAATATGCCAGTCATGGTTCAACCTATGATAAAATTCCGGCTGAAAAAAAGGTAATGACAAGAGCTATTAACGAAAGAACCTTTTCTATACCAGTGACCGCAACTGGTATTGCAAAATCTTTCTGGGAGACAAATCATCTATAAAAAAGACAATGGATACTCTAGCTTCTATTATCTAATCTATAATCAAATAAATATAACTTCTGTCAAGACAATCATGGCACTTAAGTCACATGGCACTTAGCGTTAATAAGAATCTTTATTCTAATCACAGACACGGAGAGACGTAAACGCTAAGAAAGCGGTGACAATGTGTAAAAAAATTAAGAAAATTCATGTGGATAAAGATAAAAAAAAATCAAAGAACAGACAGAAAACAACACAACAAAACAGCAACAAAACAAAGAAAAGGACATTGCAAAAAAGGCTTTACCCCACCAACGCAACCCAACCCCAAGTGTTCAACCCCCGTCGATTTTGAACCTCATTTGGCACAACCCGCTTTCGCAGCCTCCGTGACCCCTCTCCCCCTCCCCCTTTCCCACTTCGCCGCGCCCTCCACGCCCCCCCCCCTTCCTTCTCGTTCGGCGGCCGTAGAGGGTGAGAACAAGATCGCGGGAAGGAATGTATTCTCGCCGTCTCACCGGAAGTTATTACGTCCTAGCGCAATATGTAAGCATGATTGTTCATGTTTATGTGTTTGTTTACCGTGTGTGTGTGTGTGTGTGTGTGTGTGTGTGTGTGTGTGTGTGTGTGTGTGTGAGTGTGAGTGTGTGTGTGTGTGTGTGTGTGTGTGTGTGTGTGTGTGTGTGTGTGTGTGTGTGTGTGTGTGTGTGTGTGTGTGTGTGTGTGTGTGTGTGTGTGTGTGTGTGTGTGTGTGTGTGTGTGTGTGTGTGTGTGTGTGTGTGTGTGTGTGTGTGTGTGTGTGTGTGTGTGTGTGTGTGTGTGCGCGCGCGCCCGCGCTTACCGCCCATACGACCGTGTGAACGCGGGCACCTCAACCCCCAGCAACTGCGTATCAATGGTGGCATCACCCCGAGCCATTGTTGTGGTCCGGTGGCCTGCCCCCATCACACCCGGCCGCCAGAACGGAGAATTTATAATGCAACAGCCGGGCGATGAAAGCCGATTTCACTCTCCTCTGCCCCGCCGAGCATCGCAGTTGCCACAAACGGGGCACCTGCAAGGAGGAGGCTTGCATCACTCTCTTGCATAAAGCCCTTACGTTGAAGAATGATATATCTTATCTCTTCGTCAATAACAATGACAATAATAAAATAATAACAAAATAACAATGTTAATTCTATTATCACTAAAACCATTATCACTATCACAGTCGTGTTGCTACAGCTGGCGGCGGTGGTATCATCTGTATGAACATCATCAGCATCAAATTATCATTACTACTATCAACACCGTCCCCCTCGACGCTGCACACTTCACAACACAACCAAAGCGCCTCCTCAAAGCCCCGACCCCCTCCAGCCTTGAGAATCACACCGATCTCGGCAAAAGAGTCACGATTTACAAACAATAAGGTGATGGTGCAGCAAACATCATGCTAAGGCCAGCTGCGAGGGGTGAAGATGAAATACACGAGGCTGTCGCTGGAAGTATCGTCATATCGTCAACTATCGTCTTATTGTTACCAATCGCATCTTTTCTGTTTGTGAGCGTCTTCTTCTACCCCTTTCTTCCATCTATCTCTTGTCTATTGCTACTTGTCTATTTCTACTTATCTATCTACTTATCTACTTGCGCATTGCCCTATCTACGCCCTCCAAACATCCTCAAGTCTCAGGCCCGTGTACGTGACTCAGAAACTCTTAGGATTGCGTATGCCGCTTGGAAAGTGCGTAACAACAACAGACATTCTTTCACTCTTACTCCTGTCTCGCTCTCGCTCTCACTCTCACTTCATAATCGACTCGTACTCACGCGAGAGCACGCACGTAGCTTAGGCAAAGGTCGCAACGCACGTTTCCACTCACGACAAAAGACCTCGACACATGATCATAATTTACCTGTCACTGCCTCGCTTCGGTCACATGGCCCCGCTGACGGTGGGTGTACGTGGCGGAGTTAGTGGGCGCGCCTTTGTGCAGGAATATCTATCTGTATATCTATCTTTATCAACCTATCTACTTATCCGTCTGTCTATCTTTACTAATCTAGCTACTTATTGATCTATCTATCTTTACCAATTCAACTACTTATCTATATCTATTTATACATTTAGAGAGATGAAGGAGAGAAGGTAGGAAGGAAGGAATGGAGGAAAGAAACAACGAACAAAGGGAGTATGAAGAAATGAAAGAGGGAATGAGAAAAAGAGAAGGAATGACAGAAGAACTGGCGTATGGAAGGGAGAGAGGGAGAGGTTGGGCGAAAAGGGTATGATTAAAAAAGAGGAGAGAGAGAGAGAGAGAGAGAGAGAGAGAGAGAGAGAGAGAGAGAGAGAGAGAGAGAGAGAGAGAGAGAGAGAGAGAGAGAGAGAGAGAGAGAGAGAGGGAGAGAGAGAGAGAGAGAGAGAGAGAGAGAGAGAGAGAGAGAGAGAGAGAGAGAGAGAAAGAAATTCCACACACAGACATAAGAATAACATCATTTTCTTTTCCCTCAATATGCTATTTCGCATTGCTTCCCTCCTTCACTTTCTCTTTCTCCATTATTCAAACGCCAGCATAACAATACCTGGGAAGTCGCCAAATCCCGTTATGATTATGTGATAAATGGAGCAAGAGCCGAGCCTTGCGCTGCCGTTCTCTTGCAACGACGGATGTTTGCGTTGCATCTGCGCATTGTTCATTGCTCAGAATATGCAAGACTAGAATCTGTCGTAGGATCATGGCCCTTTTCGTATATTTTATTACGGTCGCTTACAAGTCTTGTTTTTTTTTTCTCTCTCTCTTTCTCTAGTTCCTTCATGTAGCTCCATTAATTTAAATGGAATAACCCTAATTATACGCTAAATTATACGTCTTACTGGGAACACAAGGCAAATATAAGAAAATGACTAATTGCAATCAATTAAAACAACCGGAAGTTGAGTGCGTGGCTTATTTCTCGGTCCAATTATTGTTCCCTTGAGTAACATGGCTGTCAAAAGTATAAAATAATAGCTGTTATTATTTCTATTTTCGCCATACTAATATCCATATATCTATCAAACTTATCATTATTGCCACAATAATATATAACATTATCATAATCTATTTTACCACTAACCATTTCCATATATCTATCAAAACTATCATCATTGCGTGACGTACGTGTGTGCGTGTGAGTGTGCGTGTGCGTGTGCGTGTGCGTGTGCGTGTGCGTGTGCGTGTGCGTGTGCGTGTGCGTGTGCGTGTGCGTGTGCGTGTGCGTGTGCGTGTGCGTATGTGTGTATGTACATACATGTATGTATGTATGTATGTATGTATGTATGTATGTATGTATGTATGTATGGATGGATGCATGTATGTATGGATGGATGCATGTATGTATGCATGCATGTATGTATGCATGCATGTATGTTTGTATATCTATAATATATATATATATATATATATATATAATCCATCAGTCATTATCCTTACCAAAATGAATTTCAGATGGCTGCGGTCGTCACGTTTCGCTTGTCGTGTTAAAAAAAGTAAGGAACCCACACCATCCATCATCATTACGACAAACCCACAATCACAATAATTAAACTGAGTCAGGCCTAATTCTCAGATCACACACGTAAGACGGAGAGCAATAAGGCAATGAACATTTATCACACTTGCGACTGAAGGAGAATTACGCTCATCCAAGATCAAACCGACACTAGAGACAAAACAGTATGTGTGTGTGTGTGTGTGTGTGTGTGTGTGTGTGTGTGTGTGTGTGTGTGTGTGTGTGTGTGTGTGTGTGTGTGTCTGTGTGTGTGTGTCTGTGTGTGTGTTTGTGTGTGTGTGTGTGTGTGTGTGTGTGTGTGTGTGTGTGTGTGTGTGTGTGTGTGTGTGTGTGTGTGTGTGTGTGTGTGTGTGTGTGTGTGTTTGTCTGTGTGTGTGTGTGTGTGTGTGTGTGTGTGTGTGTGTGTGTGTGTGTGTGTGTGTGTGTGTGTGTGTGTGTGTGTGTGTGTGTGTGTGTGTGTGTGTGTGTGTCTGTGTGTG
>NW_028234426.1:31291063-31318563 GCF_977035675.1 Penaeus japonicus | reverse complement strand
CCTGGTGTTTATGGCATCCGACCTGAGGCTCATTAAAACGTAACAAGCGGTCGGCTCGACCTGTATTGTTCTTCATAACACCATCTCGTCGTACACCCCCCCCCCGCCTCCCATCCCACTAATCCGGTGCTTTTCCCGCCCCACGGAAGAAGTCAGACTTCTTCCAGATAGAGTCATCTAAATGTAGGCCAACTCAGGGCCCTTTCCAATGTCTCACCTTCTAACGTACGAGCATGACCTATGACCTCGTGTCATTGCAGTGAATGATCTCCGGATCATACCCCCCCTTTTCATAATCACCCCTAACCCCTTGTACTATATCATATATTCATCGCGTTGGGGCTTCGCTGCCCTCTTTGACCCCCCGTAGCTCACCTTGGCCACTTGGCTGACCTTCCCTCGTTAAACGCTGCTTTGTATCGTTCCGATGATGCATAAAGCAGGAAGGACATAACTTCCGTTCCTCGCTCCCCTCCCCCCCCTCTTCTTTTTAGCCTAGCCTGCACCCCTACCACCTGCCGCGTCATTCACACGTCAAACCAGAACGTGACAGGCCCATGTGACAACTCCATCCCACATGGTTGCGTCACGATCTTCAACCGTAACCCCCCCTCCCCCCTCCCCTCTCCCCCTCCCTCCCTCCCTCTCTCTGTGCCATTTCCAGCCTTCGCTTCCTCGTTCACCAAAATAATTATTCACACATACTTCCTCACCATTACTCATGCCCCTTAATCCCCCCTCACTCGGCTCCTCACTATCGTCACTCATCTGATCATCCTTCATCCTGTATCGGTGGGACATCAGTCATCCTCAGTCAGGTAGGAGTGTGTGTGTGTGTGGGGGGGGGGGGTTCAGTATATAACCAAAATTCGTCTAAATGATCGATTCATCTTGTCTGCAATGGATATACTTATAAATATGCGTAATCTATTTATTTTTTATTTTTTTTTGCAATGGAGATCAAGTATGAAAACATCGACAATAACACATGGCAAAAATTATTTCCCAGAAGACATGAACTGAATTATACTCCGTTAACGCAAAATTTCCCACGACAATCACAACATGAATCATGCGTTTTTACGAAAAGGTTATTTGGATTTAGAAAAAAAATACAAACCCATTTTTCACCGCTATTTTGTCTCGTCGTTCGCTGTAATATTTGTTTTCTATAAATGCCAATCCATCATCCATAACATCATTTCTCATTTCTGTTTTCTCTTTTCTACCCCTTCCTCTCTCCCTCTCCCTCTCCTTCTCTCTGTCTCTACCTACCTACCTACCTACATCTTTAACTTTTTTCCACTCTCACTCTAACTCTCCACACTTCTCACTTCCCATCTCCTTCCCCTTCTCCTTCTCCTTCTCCCTGTACCTGCCCCCCCCCCCCTCTCTCTCTCTCTCTCTCTCTCTCTCTCTCTCTCTCTCTCTCTCTCTCTCTCTCTCTCTCTCTCTCTCTCTCTCTCTCTCTCTCTCTCCCCTGTACTGCATCCTGTTATATAAATAAATTGTGTCCAACTACCAATAAATCAAAATAATGTTTACTGAAACCTGTCATTATGGCTGTCTAAGCTCCCACAGAATGACAGACTGTGCTTGATGACGCGGCTGTGGTAAGCAGACATGGGTCCTGAGATGCTTGCGTCTGAGCATCATCCGAGCAAGAAATCGAGGAAGAGGAGGAGGAGGAGGAGTAGGAACAAGATGAGGGAGGAGAATACGATGAAGGCACAAGCAGGAAGAGAAGGAAGAAGTGGAGGAGGAGGAGGAGGAGGAGGAGGAGGAGGAGGAGGAGGTGGAGGAGGAGGAGGAGGAGGAGGAGGAGGAGGAGGAGGAGGAGGAGGAGGAGGAGGAGGAGGAGGAGGAGGAGGAGGAGGAGGAGGAAGAGGAGGAGCAGGAGGTGGAGGAGGAGGAGCCACACTACGCCACACGCACCGAGGCGACATTCCGACCCTACAAGGAAAGAGCTCAGTCACACACTACAAGAGGCACGACGCGTTACAAACTAGTTAAACCAAGAGTACAACTCTCACCGCGGCGTGACACGTGTACCATGACCTGCAGTAGAGCGGGGTACAACACCTCAGGGAGATCGGGAAATACATTTACCGGAGAGGGGAGACGGGAGAGAGAAGAGGGGGGAGGGAAGATGAGAGAGAGGGAGAGGGAGAGAGAAAGGGAGGGAGGGAGGGAGGGAGGGAGGGAGGGAGGGAGGGAGGGAGGGAGGGAGGGAGAGAGAAAGGGAGGGAGGGAGGGAAGGGGGAGGGGGAGAATGAGAGTGAGAGGGAGAAGGAGAGAGGAATATAGTGAGAGTGAGAGTGAGAGAGTAAGAGGAGAAAGAGTGAGAAAAAGAGAATGAGAGAATGAGAGAATGAGAGAATGAGAGAATGAGAGAGAGAGAGAGAGAGAGAGAGAGAGAGAGAGAGAGAGAGAGAGAGAGAGAGAGAGAGAGAGAGAGAGAGAGAGAGAGAGAGAGAGAGCGCACTTCATCGCCTCGCTTTCCAAAATTGACGCCCTGTTAGGCCCGGTTCCAACACCTCAGGGAGGAGGGGGGAGGGTGGGAGACGGAAAGCATCAATTTGTTTACTGCCTATTTACATATATACATATACGTACATAATACATCCCCTAACAATCGTATGCTAAAGCTGCGTTAATGATTCTATCAGCGATGCCTTGGGCCGCTGCTCATGTGCACGCAGCAAGTGCTTATGAATTCATCCTCAGTGGAAGAGCGTGGAGGAATGCGGGTATTCATGAGACAATGGTCTGATCGTCTTGCTTAAGTTCTCAGCAAGATTTACTGGTATGGGGCCACTTACGCTATCGCCAAATGACAGGCAACGCTACCATTGTGGAAGACAAAAGCCAATTCCCAATCGATAAAAAAGATGCCTGCAAAAAAAATACCAGAGGCTCTGCTCCAACACTCCCGTTCACCAGAACGCTAAGAGCCACATAAACGTATTGATTCCCTCGTTACGAAGTCGATGTTATAAGCAGTCCGTGTTGAGGAGTCCCATGCTGCTCCGGTGCCTCCCTCCGCCCGTGTGAGGCGCCGGGGCACTCCACCTGCGGGATGCTCCTACTTTCTTCCACTTATGGATGGCCGGGAAGCATATACGTCTTGCATGATATTAACAAGACAACGTAACAGCTTAACGAGACAGCGGCTCCTACGCCCACCTTTATGGCTTCTCTACTTAATACGGATTTAGAGGCAGATGCCATGTTATTTCGCTGGGTGTTACTTTTTATTCATATCTTTAGTGGCCGAGGAAATGCATGCACTCAAGCTTGCAAACACACATTCAAAGACGCATACATAAACACACAAGCATAAGCACACAAACACGCACGTGCGTACGTAGAGACGCACGTACGTACGTAGACACATGCACGTACGTAGGACACACGCACGCATGCACATACACAAAGCTCAACGGTGCACAGTGAGAGGCGCGTGCGCAAGGGGTGTTACGGGAGGGAGAGTGCTATCGGCAGAAAGCGGAAAGGTTCTCTTCGTGCACAACAATAATTCCAGCGCCGGCTCTTGTCTGCTGACCTCCTTCATGGCACTCCATGACCCAACATCCGCATTTCCACACCCCGAGCCAGAGCTGAGGTTGGGGGCCCGCGGGTGTTGATAGCGGCACCTTGCCCAGCGCGGGTCGAGGTAACTGAGCTCGGTGCCAGCAGTGGTGGAAATGCACGACCTGGCAGAGGCAAAGTGAGCGCCGGCCTCGGAGAGGCTGCATGAGTAACCCGGGTTGAAGCTTGGAATGGATGCTCGAGGATAATACATCGGCGGCATATCATGCCAGTGTGAGCATTTGATTCACCAGTGAGAATCCGGAATTTCATGAGCTTTATGATCCATCGTAAGAGCTCAAGCATAAGATACTATGTAAGGAGAAAGTAACTTGGGCAAACGAAGTAGGGGAAGAGGGCAACACTGGAACAAAACAGACGGAGCCAAGTTTTTACGAGAGAGAGGTACCGAGACGACTCCTAAACTGTCAACAGCTTCCCTCGCGGTTACACGGAGTAACACAGCCAAACCTACGCATCCATTTCCTCCTCCTTCAACGAGCTCCCACTCCAAAGCTCATCAAAGGCAATGGCACCTCCACTTCATGACCGCCCAATGAGAGTCTCAGACTCACTCTGCATGCCGGCAATAATCATGTAAATTAGTAATTAGAAAGTTAGAATGGGTGAGGACGCCACCTCTCTCTCCCCCGCCCCACCCCGCCGCCCTCACCTCCTGACCTGCTCAAACGCGATCCTCTCCCCGTCGCTGAAATCCGAAACTCATCTGGAGTCCAGCTTGAGCCTGTACCTAATTGGAAGAGCATCTGCCTCATACCAAAACAAAACGCCAGAATATGTACTCCCCCGCAGGAAGCCTCACGCGATCTGGGGATTATGCGTTGCAGTGAACAAAAAAAAGACTAATGCAACATGTCGAGACACACCGTCGAACTTATGCAAATCATTCACATTAGGATATGAGGCGCAAGGAATGAAAAGCGTGTATACGCCTGTCTACTGAGCTTGTTGCTTATCAATAAACGTTGCACAATGGTTCCTGTAAATTGAATGCAGCGGGAACATGGCTCCAGAGTTACTGATTACTAGCTAATTCGACTGTGCTGTTCAGAATTGTTTTTCTTTTATTTTTGGATCTAAGCACTGCCAATGGGTTATAAATCCAAGAATAATAAGAAAAAAAGACGATAACCGTGAATGACTGAGTGAGTGAGTGAGTGAGTGAGTGAGTGAGTGAGTGAGTGAGTGAGTGAGTGAGAGAGAGTGAGTGTGAGTGAAAAGGAAAGAGGGGGGAGAGTGAGATAGAGACAGAGATATAGATAGATAGATAGATAGATAGATAGATACATAGATAGATAGAGAGAGAGCGAAAGAGAGAGTGAGATAGAGAAAAAGAGAGAAACAGATAAACGACAACTCATGTGACCCACGAGAGTACTGGCGCATTCAACTGGACCGCCTCACTTTCTAAGCAGAGACAAACAGAAGCGTTCGTACGTGCTGCAGGAATCCCTATCAAAGCTCCCCCTCTCCTCCCCCCCCTAATGACACCCCCCCACTGCGGTACCCTGCGAAGTGAGCCTCAACGCCGTCGAGTAGCCCCCTTTCTCCTCCTGCTGTTCCCGACACTATCACACGCCACAGTAACGCAATTTGTTTGCCGTGTTCGAGCCATCTGTCACTTCCTTTTAACTCCCGTGGCGCCCACATCAAAAAAGCGACTCCCGTGAGCGACATCGTCATCATTATCATCTCTATTCCACGAACCAGTTGTACCGCCCCCAGCAAGAATCCCTCCCTGGCTTCCTCCCTCCTGCTAATCTATATTCACCCCCTTCCCTTCCCATCCCCCATGCCCTTCTACCCACGGCAATAACCGTCCGATTTCTTTCCCTGAAGCGGCAGGGACAAGAAGGCAGTAGTGCCTTTCCCATTGTCCCATTAAGGCAGGTGTCGGCGAGTCATCGAAGTCATCGAAGTCACCGAGCGTCGAGTGGGCGCGCGTGCCGGGCTTCCCAACAAGCGGCCGGGCGGCTCGCGTTTCGGTCTCACGGCGCCTTTGGAGGATTGCTAATGAAAGACGCGGCGAGACCCCGGCGGAAACGATTGCGAATCGATTTACATCTTCTCTAGTCGCCACCTGTCGGCGAAAATTCTGCTGGACCGAGATGACACTGTGACGCGCCAATTCCACTGACATACAAAGACGCATCTTCAGCAGCAGTAAAAATGTCACACCTGCCGCGAGGCACGAAGAAGATACAAAAGCATTTACGAGGCAACTTGCACATCAACCTTGCAGCTCCACGCCCGCCTGGCTGGAGAGTCCGCGTGCCCAGACTTCATCACCAGTGGTTGAGAGAGAGAGAGAGAGAGAGAGAGAGAGAGAGAGAGAGAGAGAGAGAGAGAGAGAGAGAGAGAGAGAGAGAGAGAGAGAGAGAGAGAGAGAGAGAGAGAGACCTGTGTACGTATACGTGCACGTGCAACCTTTGTGTGAGCGCATGTAGTTATGCTACCCACTCATCCATCACGGTGGCACACATCCATCTCCCCGAACAGGTAGCCTACGTGATATAGGCTACGCGCAGGCTTTTTTATCAAAATAAAAAAGGTGATGCGCACTGCTGAACGCCGAAAATAAACCCATGACCGTGCCTTCCCTGCACACAAGGCACCGGTCACAGCGTGGCGATGTGGGCCACGAGCGCAGCGACGCCGCCAACAAGGCAACACAACAAAAGCGTGGAAAGTTGCCGCGGGGAGCCAGCGCTAGACTTTCCATCGCCGCACAAAGCCGTCCGGGATGCTGTCTCTTGCCTCTCCTCTGTTCTAGAGAGTGGACTCATTTCACTAGCATCACCAACCCAAGAGCATCCCACCCTTAGGTAGATGGGAAGGGATAGAGGGAAAGGGGAATGGATGGGGGGCGAGAGAGGGGAAGGGGAGAGGAGGGGAGCGAGAGAGGGAAAAGGAGTGGGGGCGGAACAGGGAGAGTAAGCGGAAGAGGGAGGAAAGGAGCCGAAGAGGGAGAGAAAAAGGGAGGGAGGAAGAGAAAGAGGGAGGGAGGGAAAGAGGGAGGGAGAAAGGGAGGGAGAGAGAGCTTGGCTCTTGGTAGCTCCTTTGGCATACGATGGGTACAGTGCCACGCTCCCTTGGCATCATCAAAAGCCTGCGACTCGCGTGGCACAACACCGAGGGCCCGATCCGTCTTAGGCATTAGTGTTAAATGTCAAGGTGTCACTGCGGTTTCCTGTCATATAAGCGACGCTGAATACTTTCCATTAGTGCCTTCCTCTACAAATCCTATGCAATCACGAGGATACAACGCCCTACCTCTAGGTGCCGATTAACGGTTACATAAATACATAGTTCACGTATATGCACACGTATATATGTATGTATGGTGAGTTTTGTGCACCGTATGTGTGGATGGATGAATGGATGGAGATATAAAGGGGTGAAGAAAGATAAATTAATGAATATATATATATGCAAGCAAGTTCTCGGTTATATAAAAATATGTAACGTCACAAGGATGTGAATCAAGGATTACGAAATACTCCTACATTGCAGTGTATGATTGTGGTGCAATTTTCGCAACGTGGATCAGAAAATTGTTTCCTTCGCTCAGTTGTCCGTAAAAAACAGCATATTCAGAAAAATAAACACACAGTAAATTCTTTCGACAAGAAACTGTGACAAAGAAAACGTAAATATTCTTTACTAGTTTCAAGAAGTTCCACATAAAAAATGCGCAGTTTCCTGCCCTGTAATTTTCGCCAAGTAAAACTAGCAGAGTTTGAGTAAGAGTCGCTTGCATGGGGAACGGGAGGGGGGAGGGGCGCCCCCGTCGCTGCAGCAAAGGACAGGTGAGATGGAGTGGAGGAGGAAGTGGAGGAGGGAGTGGAAGGAGAGGAGGAGGGAGTGGAGGAGGGGGAGGAGGGAGTGGAGGAAGGAGAGGAGGAGGGAGAGGAGGAGGATGGAGAGAAGGGAGGGAGAGGAGGAGGGAGAGGAGGAGGAGGAGGAGGAGGAGGGAGAGAAGGGAGGGGGAGGAAAAAGAGGGGAAGAAAAAAATAGGGGTAGAAAGAAAACATGTGGGAGGGAAGAGGAGAAGAAAGAGAATGAGGAGAGAGGGATGTAGGAGAAGAGAGAGAGAAAAGGGAATAGAAGAATGGGAAAATAGAGAGAGGATGGAGGAGAATAGGAAGAGAGAGGAGGGAGGAGAATAGGAAAAGAGAGAGAGGAAGGGGGGAGAATAGGAAAAGAGATAGGGAAGTAGTAGCGGGAGTGTGGAAAGAGGGGGTGAAGAATGATATGCTTGTCCTGATCAGCAGCTGTTGTTGGCCGGGCAGCTGCATACCCCAGAGGTAAGGGGAGGGGGTTAGAGGAAGGTGAAGGAGAAAGAGAAGAAGGGGAAGAGAGGAGGAGGAGGAGGGTGATAAGGAAACAAGGTAGTGGCAACGTTAGCAAATGTCCCCCCACCCCACCCCCACCCCCACCCCCACCCCCTACGCGTGTGCTTCTAGTACCGTCGAGACTTTCACTCGCGATCTCGCCTGCCTGCCATCTGCTTCCATGCCTCTCGTGCCCCGTGCAGACCTCTATGTTTCTTTGCCGCGCCATCTATTCTTCTCCCCCGTTCCGCTTTCCCTCCGCGTACAAGGAAAACCCCGAAAGGCAGAAAACAAGAACACTAGATATGTGTTTCCTCAATGTAACGAAACCGAGAAGGTGACAAATCTTCATTTCGCGAGGGGCTAAGTGACCCCCACCCGCCAGGTCGCGCCCTCCCCAACCTCCCCGCTCGCGAATGGCGTTTACACAACTTATCATTTCGGGTCGAGGACTGCCGAGGACTGAGGGGGTGGGGTGGGGTGGGGTAGGATGGGGTGAGGGATGGGGAGGGGCACGTGTACTTTACTACGCTCAATTCGCAAAAACTTCCCCAGCAACGTATTTCCGCTTCTGTGCACACCAATCCATGCGGAGAGGAGAGGCGGAGAGGCAGAATACATATACGGTGTATGTATGCGCGTATGTATGCGTGTATGTATGCGTGCATGTACCAGATTTCAATTAATCGATAATAATCAGACACAAACATAACCATCAAATTCATTTTGATTCTACATGCACCGCAAATATCAGAATAATTACAAATCAATTTACACTATTTTGTGTACTCTGTCACTATTCATCATCCAAAAAATATCTAATACTATAATACAGATTGATTGAAACAGTCGCAACAAAACTGCATTTCAGGATTTAATCCTGCATATTGAAACAAGATTTGGATTTATAATGAAAATATATATACATATATTGATTTTCAACATTTTTCCATCCCTGTGTGTGCGCGCGTGTACGTGTGCGTGCGTTTGTGTGTGTGTGTGTGTGTGTGTGTGTGTGTGTGTGTGTGTGTGTGTGTGTGTGTGTGTGTGTGTGTGTGTGTGTGTGTGTGTGTGTGTGTGTGTGTGTGAGAGAGAGAGAGAGAGAGAGAGAGAGAGAGAGAGAGAGAGAGAGAGAGAGAGAGAGAGAGAGAGAGAGAGAGAGAGAAATGTGTCTGTAAGAAAAATATACATATACATACAACTTCCAGTAGCCATAAAAAGTCAAGAGCAGAAGAAACGACAGAGCGCAACTGGTCAAAGGAATATTCCCCAACACAAACGAGCGGTGGAAACGAAGCTGACAATGGCTGACCGCCGCTGGGTGTTGGCCGCCGCCTGACACCGATTGCAAGTGTCGAGAAAGTGGCGGCCATTAACAAGCTCTTGGGCCGTTCGGTCGGTCGCGAGGTCAGCGCTGACAGCCTCCGAGACAGCGTTCGGAGGGATATGCAAGCCGCAGACGTCTCCACCCCCCGACCCCCACCCCCCTCTTCCCTCTCCCCACTCCACGGCCTTAGCGTGACGCGGCGTGCATGCGTCGACGCGCGTGTCCTTGCAACACGCGTGAAGAGGAGGTTTTTAGCCAAGGTAAATGAGCAAATCCTTCTGCTCTGACACCGACGCCCGAAGTGACATCACGGGCAGAGCATCCCGCGCGCCCACTCGGTTGAGACACACACACTTCACCTCGACGTCGAGAGGAGGCAATAAAAAAGGACCATAAAGTTTATACATGGCTGTTCATCCTCTCACCATACCACACTGTGCCACGCCACGCCACGCCACGCCACGCCACGCCACGCCACGCCATGACGCAACGCAACGCTTCCACGCGCCTCGCTGTCTGCAATGTGCTGTCTCTTCCACTCGAAACCTTCAGACCTTCCATCCAAAACGAAAACGTTTTGTCAAAAAGTACACGACATGCATGTAAAAATGCCAGGGAAAGGGAGGGAGGAAAGTGGTTGGATGGATGGATGGATGGATGGATGGACGGTTGGTTGATTGGTTGGTACGTTGATAGATATGTAGGTAGGTAAGTAGGTAGGCACGTAAGGAGGCACGTAAGGAGGCACGTAGGTAGTTAGTAGTTAGCAGGTAAGGTAGGGAGGTAGGGAGGTAGGGAGGTAGGGAGGTAGGGAGGTAGGGAGATAGGGAAGTAGAGAGGTGGGGAGGTAGGGAGGTAGGCAGGTAAACAGGCTACACAGGCAAACAGGCGCACGTGTGCGTGCGTGCGTGCGTGAGGGAGAGAGAGACACGCCATAATCCGCGAAAGCAACCAGTAACCATTAGCCGACACAAGCTTACACAAAGCCTACGAAAGGATCTGCATATGACGTAGTTGTCTCCGCCCCCCCCCCCCAACAAAACCTTACCGTTGCACTGCCGCCCCCCCCCCCACACAAGAAAAAAAAATCAAAGCAGCCGTACACATGCAGAGGGCACAGGGGGGTGGGATCGGGGTCACGTGGCATCACCCTGCGGCATCTTATCCTTCTCTCTTTGTCTTTCTCCCTCTCCCTCACCCCTTCACCCTCTCACCCCAGCCTCTGTCTCTCTTCTTCACCCTCTCTAAGTCCATCATCCCCTCTCTTTCCCTTCATCTTTCCCTCTCCCTCCTCCTCTTCTTAGCATCTCTAAGGCCCTTATAAATCTCAGTACTTCTAGTCTCGCATCTCGGAGCAACACACGCAACCATACACACAAATAAACACACACATTCACGTAAATGCAACGAGGAAAGTGGGAAAATGAAAAGAAAAAATAATGAAAAAGTAAAAGATGGCGCACAATAGGAAACCAGCAAAGAGAGTACGAAGAGAGAAAAGTGAAGATAGCAAAGCCACGAAAAGATAAGAAAGAAGATAAAAAAGGAGAAGATGGAGGAGGAGGAGGAGGGAGGGAAGGTGACAAAAAAAAGTGTGGAGAAAGAAGAGCACCGCCCACATCCTCTAAACCACGCCCATATAAGGAGCGTGGTACCAAATCTCACCTTTCCTTCCCACACACCAACACATGTCACACAGAAATACATACAGACATACAGACACACACACACATATACGCACACCGCCCACACGTACCTTCCTCCTCGCTACTGCTTCATCAATCCCTTTCCCAAATGTGCAATAAAGCGTACCAACCACTTCCTTCGCTTGTCACGCTACGTGCCCGGTGCGGTCTGCTTGTGTACCCAGAGTGGTCGTGTTCTTTGCATGGTGCTCTTCTTGGGTATCTGTACCCGATTTGGCCTAACAGTGTATCCAGTGCGGCCCGGCTGTGTGGTCTCCGTGAAACTAACTGAGGTCTTGTCGTATGTGTATCCGTGTATCAAACCCATTCTGTCACTGGCACCACAGTAAAAGATGCCATACGGGAGTGCCCCTGGCCCATATCGCACGGCCACCACACCATAAACAAAACGAAGGTGCCACTTTCGACATGTCATGGTGCCTCGCAAAATCACCTTATCACGATGACAAGTCTCGTCATAGCACGGCAAGAAGAAAGAGGGAGAGAGGAGGGGAGGGGAGTAAAAGAACCTCTTTGAAGGTAAAAAAGATTTCGAGAGGGATGACGTAATAATAAAGAAGGATGAAGCCTCTGCACAGGGCGTTGAGCAACAACAGAATCCTTCTTCTGCACCTAAAGCTGCCTACGGCACACGTCAGCTGCGTGGCCAATACAGGTGTCGCGCGCCGTGTCCAAGACCGATATGTCATTAGCAGGTTGACGTAACAATTCGCGACAGCATATGTTATGGCTTCGGCCTCGAAGCTACGGATCTCTTGTGTAATAAGATGGATCTCCGTTTGAAAGTACAGGGTACAGAATACGAAACATTTATGATGATATTATCTGACAACATTAAGAGAAGCAAGATCAATAAAAAATATAAAGAATTTCAATAATGAATATGATGGTAATGATAATGCCGATGGCAAATAATGATGATACTAATAAAGAAAACAAGCATTAGTCTACAAATTAATACATTCTCTTTAAATAATACCTTTCACCCATATAACGCCACTAACCTCTTCCTTACAAACAACGAAATCCCCGCGGGGTCGCACAAACAAACACAAACAACTATGGCCCTTGAGCGCCGAGAGGAAAGCCGTGACGCTGCCAGTCTGTCTCGGGGCCCGCGTGTTAGTTACCCAAGGTCACCTCTCTTCGCACTCTCTGACTTTGCCAAAAAAAAAAGTTTCAAAAGTCACTCCCCCCCCAAACCAACATCAAAAAATAATAATAACAAAAAGGCCGTCGTGATGACAAGGCCTACGTCAGCCATCAAGTCCTTGTCCGTCAGCCGTCACACGTCAGCCGAGACGCGCCGCCGGCCATAAAACACTGGACGCTTTGGCTCTCGAAACCGGTAAGAAGGTTTAATGTGAAGGATGACCATGATCGTGCTTTCGGATACTCGTGTGAGGAGAATGTGATGGGAAGAAAAAGAGAGGGACGCAAGGAGAGAGAAGGGGGAGAGAAGGGAGAAGGGAGAGAAAAGAAACGAGAGTGAGAAGGGAAAACATAACCAAACGGAAGGGAATAACAACAGAATCGGAGGGAGGGAGGTATAGCGGGGGAGAGGAAGGGGGGGGATAGAGGGGAGAGAGAGAGGAGGAGGTATAGCGGGGAAGAGGAAGGGAAGAGAGGGATGGTTGGAGGGAGAGGGAGAAGAGAGGAAAAGGAAGTGGGTCAGGGAGAGAAAGAGGAAGGTAGGGAGAATGAGATGCACGGAAAGAAAAAGAAAGAGGGGGAGGGGAGAGAAAGGAAGAGAGGGAGGGGGAGGGGGGAGGGGGGGGAGGAAGGGAGGGAGAGCGGGAGAGAGAGAAAAAGGAATGGAAGGAAAGGAAGGAGGGAAGGAAGAAGGGAGAGAGGGAAGGAAGGAAGAAGGGAGAGAGGGAAGGAGAGGAGAGGGAGGAGGGAGAGGGAGGAGGGAGAGGGAAGGAGAGAGGAAGGAGATGGAGAGGGAGGAGGAGATGGAGGAGGAGGGAGAGAGGGAGAGAGGGAGGGAGGAGGGGGAGGGAGGGAGAGAGAGAGAGAAGAGAGGGAGAGGAGAGAGAGAGAGGAGAGAGAGAGAGAGAGAGAGAGAGAGAGAGAGAGAGAGAGAGAGAGAGAGAGAGAGAGAGAGAGAGAGAGAGAGGGGGGGGGGGAGAAAGTGAAAGAGGAAGCAAAAAGAGACAAAGAGAAAGAAAAGAAAGAGAAAAGAGAGGAAGAGAAAGGAAGAGAAAGACAGAAGGAGAAAGAGACAGAACACATGCAAGTGTGAATGCAACCTCACGCAGGTCCAGTGCTGCCGGATGTTCCCACGGCGCGACCGGGCTTCTCACTGCAACTGACACAAGAGAAATCAGCCATCTAACTCAATCAGGCTCAAATGTCCACCTCCTGTCACGCTGACCGGCGCGGTCGGGTCATCAGCGTTTGAGAGGTCATGCAGAATGCTGAATGCATGAAGCAGCCTCGTGACGATAGCGGCTATTTGGCTGTAATGATTTAGTGAATATGTTGCATTTCGTATTTCTCTTTTTTTCTACCGTTCTCCTCGCATGCAATCACAGTATCGACGAGAAATCTGAGATATGAAAATTGCGTTTTAAAAAAGTTGGATCAACTGTGGTATCTGGCAAGAGTAAATAATGATCTATGTCAGCGGTGCAGCTATCAATTCATAAAATACAATTATGAACGGTAATAAAATGAAGTAAAAAAATAAAAATAAAACCCAACTGCAATCATAACGGAGGTAATGACGATAACAGGTGAAATCTAATTCGCGGAAAGTGCACTGGAGAAGGAAGTGCGAGGGGGGAGGGGGCGGAGGGGGGAGGTGTTGTCAGTGATATTTCACCCGAATTCAAATGTCCCTTGATCTATCCCATCCACAAGTACCTGTAACTAATATCATAATGCACAGACATCCGGGAGGAAAGCTATTTTAGTTCTTGTATACAGTCAACGCAGTGTCCAAGATCTGAAATGAAACTGTGATTTGTTTATTTGCGTTGTATTTCATTTCCTCATGGGGAGGGAGAGAAAGGGGGGATATCTATGTATCTCCCTTTCTGATTGTGTCTTCGCATGTACCGTGCTTAGAGCGACTGTCTGAATTCACAATAGTTTATATACATATTAACACATTTTCCGAACGATCCACAACAACAAACCAAACAAATCGATATGTAAGACGGCGAAAAAAAAACATTACCAAAATTTAGCCAAATAAACCCCTAACGAGCTAATTACTCCCTCCATAATGAGCCAATTACCCCACCCCCCCTACAGCAGTTTCCTTCACATTACGCCATTCGAGACCAATACAGCAAACATTGGCAATAACAAGAAGAGTCACGCCTTCAAGTGGTCATCATTATGCAAGCTAACGAGTATCCCCGGCCGAGAGAGTATGGGGAAATTGACTAATCGCCCGCTCGCTCGTCCACTCGTTCACTCTCTCACTCTACTCGCTCACTCGCTCTCTCTGCCGCACCCCCGACATCTGGCTCCATTGCTGCTGTTGCGGTACGTTGATTTCATTGTTGTTTTACCTTCACGTGGCATTATTTTTTTTTTTTGTCTTTTCCTTCTCTTTCCTAAGAACAGACCCACAACAGCGGGATGGATATCGTGCAATTGGGCAATTATCTGCGATTTCGCAAGTGGCATAGCTCACTTGTCCTTAGCCTTTCCTAATCCTTTCATTACGTAAATTAGGCGATAGGGAGGGAGGGAGAGGGGGAAAGGGAGGGAGAGGGAGAGGGAGAGGGAGAGGGAGAGGGAGAGAGAGGGAGGGGGAGAGAGAGAGAGAGAGAGAGAGAGAGAGAGAGAGGGAGGGGAAGAGAGAGAGAGGGGGGGAGAGAGAGAGAGAGAGAGAGAGAGAGAGAGAGAGAGAGAGAGAGAGAGAGAGAGAGAGAGAGAGAGAGAGGGAGGGAGAGAGAGAGGGGGGGAGGGAGGGGGAGGGAGAGAGAGAGAGAGAGAGAGAGGGAGAGAGAGAGAGAGAGAGAGAGAGAGAGAGAGAGAGAGAGAGAGAGGGAGAGAGAGAGAGAGAGAGAGAGGGAGAGAGAGAGAGAGAGAGAGAGAGAGGGGGAGAGAGAGAGAGAGAGAGAGAGAGGGAGGGGGGGAGAGGGAGAGAAAAAATATAAACATATTTCGTCTCCCTTAATATTTCCAATTTGAAATGCACGCATGGATGCTCGCTTACGCAGTCCACGACTACATGCAATCATTACTTTTCCTTTCTCTTTTCATAAATATCTAATATCCACTTTCTCCCCTTTCTACATGTACGCCGTTATGAGTAAGCAGGCTTGGCCCTCACAAACTCCGGAACTGCAGATCACAGCATATGATGAATGTTAATGTTTACAAGGGCAAACTCACCAAGACTCAGCACAAGGAACTGGGTGACTCAGCTCAACACGTACGCGTGCAAACATACGCATTTGTACACTACAAGCGCACGCACACAAACAAGAGAGAGAAGGAGAAAGAAAATGAAAATGAAGAGAACGAGAGAAGAGCAAAGACAGGAATAAAAGAGAAGAGAAGAAGGGGGAAGATAGGAGAAGAGGATAAGAGAGGAGAGAGATAAACCTATGGAGTATCCTTGTATATATCATCGAGGCCTATCAGTTCCACATGCAACTAACGCCACAATCCATTAAGGGACCAACGAACCATGGGCGGCCGTATCTTAAAAAACACATCAGGATCTTAACACATCCCTACCCCTATCCCTCCATCCCCTGTCCCCATGTCCCTGACTCAAGGGCTGAGATAATGGCTAACATATCTCAGCAGCCAAGATGTTTCATTACACGTAATCTTGCGGCGTGCGACGATTGGGCGGTGGGCGGTGGGTGGCGAGGAACGGACTCTCGGACCCCGCCTTGCCTCACTCGAATCGCCGAGTAAACAACTATCGTCACACTGCAGGATTGTAAATAAATCTCTCGCTTAGCAACAGCCGCCATTCAACCCACTCGCCTCCATCTGTCCTCTCTCCTCTGGTCTCTTGAATCGGATATTCTCTCTCTTTAGTTATTTTCATCATCTGTGTTAGACAGTGTCAGTGTGTGTCTGTGTCTCTGTCCTTTTTCAATTCTGACTTGCCATCCCTCTTCAGTTTTTTATTCTTTTTTTTTTTTACATTTATCCCCTAGTCTCATTACCGTATTTTTTGCCTTTCAGACCTCCTGTTTTTCCTTTCTCCCCTCCCGGCGCAGAATGAGTCATTTAGTGCCTGGGTGGTGAAGAGAAGGAGGGTCACACATTAATGCTCAGACAGGCCCAGAGATAAGCGGCTCTCGGCGTCACACTATGAGGTTATAAAAAAAAGCCTGAGAGGAAGATTGAAGGAAGAGGGAGGAGCTAAGAGCTTGCCAAATACCGGAACAAAGAGCTCATTTTCTTCCCGAGTTGGGTTAAGAAAGAAAGAAAAAATAACTGTGAACGGCCCCCACACGAACGACACAAAGCCAAGGTCCCTTTCTTCTTTCGTAACTATCAACATAAACGACCCTCATGCCTTCTCCAATAGACAATACCTGAAGCCGCTGAAAGAGCACTTTTTACTGGGGGTTCTTTGCCGATATATGACACCCTCAACACAGAAAAACAACAGGAATACAATATCACACTAACAGCATGACGCAGTTTTAGGTGACTCCCACACTACCGGACCTACACCATACGTCTCCCAAGACTGCGCCCCCTTTCTTTATTTTCTAGTTCCTTTTTTCCGCTCTCTCATCCTTTTCTATTCCCTCCATCTCTCTTTCTCTCTTCATTTTCTCTTCCTTTTTCCTCTCTTTTCTTCTTTTCCTCGTCCCTCTTTCAGGCCTTTCCGTCTTTTTCTCTTCCCTATTTCTTTGTTCCCTTTTTAGTCTTCATCTACACTCTCTTTCTTAACGTTCTTTCCTTCATCCTCGCCTCCTACTCCCCACTCTCTCCTCTCGATCTTCCATCACTATTGACAGCTCTAAGAACCCTCACTGATGAACTTGGCTATGAACCCCACGGATACATCTCGCCGACTCATAGTAAACGAACCCTCCTTATGCCCAAGGGAAAGGAAAATAAACAAATCAATATAAATAAAAATAGACCCCATTAATCTTTAAAAAAAATCAAAATCCATTTTTGTTTGTGTGTAACGTCAGTCACCCTCTCCGACCAAAACTTCCCTCGGCAAAAACTTCCAACTACAGCCAGTACGACTTACAAGAGTGCATGTCATACCACACGCGGGAAAATGCACGAACAAAAATCAATCGAGTTTTCACCCAATGCAATGCAATAAGTGCAAGTTTCTCTTTTCTGGCTATCAACTGACCTTTGGGTGAATTAGCCGAATGTGAACTCCTTCAACCGAAAACGAATATATAAATTCATTCGGGAAAAGAAACGGAGAAACAATAAAACACGCAAATAATTACCGAGATACATTCACTTAATTACCAGACCCCCTCCCCCCCCTAAAAATGTATATATATATAATGAAACTTTCGGAATCAATAAATAACGACAAGCCGTCAATTACACGATGACGAGAGTAATTAAGAGACATTCTCAAGTCCCAATCACTGTCGCCGACCTGATGACGCCGAAGCCAGAGTCACTCCCACTGGACACGCCTCTTAACTCGCCCTCTTACTCAACGTGATTAACTGGCCACTTCAATCCTCTTGACGCCGCGGAGTCTCGTAGTGATAGGCGGAGTGTAGACTACATCGGCCACAACACCGCCTTTGGTGGACTATCTTGAAAATAATCCTTGCCTAATAGTGCCTATCTGAACGCCTTTGCACCCCCTCCCCTTTGCTATACACTATCGGCGTGCATAGGGGGGGGGGTGTCACTGAGAGGTCCCACATGGTCGCAAACCCTTCAGAGCACCCACGACAAAATGGACTCTCATGTTACGTTCTCTGGGGTGGGAAGGGGGTTGTTCTAAAATTTTACCCTTCACTTTTGAAATTTCCCATATTTCATATCCCAACGACTCGACAGTCCCTGAAAGCAAACCTCAGCATTAGTACAGTCCTACAGGATCAAAGCAAGCACATAGGTCTTTATGCGTTTCTTCCGTAGGTTTCGAATGCGTGGATTATGTAACAGCTTCTCGAACCTCGATGCCTTCTACCCAACAAATAAGAAACGAGAAACAAACAAAACATACAAACTTACTTCCATAACACATATGCTTGTCCGCACACATACGTAAGAACCCACGGAAGAAAACCATATAAACATACACAGAACTTCTCATACCCGTCCTTTTGAAGGACTTCATACTGTTAGCATTTCTCGATCGCACAAGTACTCATTCTCCTTCCCTATTCATTTTTATTTCTCTTCTCATTCTCACTCCCAATCTTACTCTTACCCACCCACTAACCCATTCACTCACCCCTCTCTCTCCCTCTCTCCCTTTATCTCTATCTCTATCTCTATCCCTCTCCCTCTCTTCTTTTCCTTGGAGGTCGTCACGGGCAGCAGGTAGTGAGAGCATCAGGGTCAGAGTTGAGGGGCAGAGATGGAGGGGAATCATGCAAACGCAGAGTTGAGGGTCGCGCTGGACACGGATTGACCTCCTACCCCTACACCCTACCCCTTACCCCCTACTTTCTACCCCCTACGCCCTTTCCTTCAACACAAACACAAATGAAACGAAACGTCACTATAAGAATAGAATATTTCATCAGTTGTGACTATTTTCTTTCATCTGTATACACACGTTTCTGAGTCCGTAGCTTTTTTTTCTCTTTTTTTTTTTATTCATAAACGCAAATTATACATTCGCGGGACCTCTTTGCATTCCCATGACACCCCTAAACCGCCGTCAAAAGACATTGGACTCCTTTTATAATGTTTTTTGTTTCGTTTTGTTTTTTGTTTTTTTGTTTTTTTTTTACAATGTTTTTTGTTTCGTTTTTCTTTCTTTCTTTTTTTTGGTTGTCGCGGTCATCGTCTTCGTCGCCGTCCCATGAAGTACTACCCACGCGTTAGGCCTCGTGTTTTCGCCGCGGGTCACCCAGCCTCTGTCTTTGAACTTCGCAACACCTGTCGCAGCTATCCTCGTCGTGTCGAACCACCTGCCGCCATGGTATCACTTGCGCCACTCTCCTCTGTCGCAGCTGTGGACACCCTCTCTCGCTCCTCTCAACCCCCATCTAGTGGGTGCAGTGAGGTTTAGAGTCTAGTCTAGAATCTGCAAGATATATATTGACAGGTTTGGTCGATCGTGCGATTCCTACCTTGCTTTGAAGTGAAGTTTTCAATACACTTGTTCCATTCCACACTGTCACTCACCTGAAAGAAATGGAAAACAAATTAATGATCAATGACACAAGAGAAAACTACATTAGTCACTCAGTCCATCTGGGAATAGAGGGAGGGAGGGAGAGGGGGAGAGGGGGAGAGGGGGAGAGGGGAGGAGAGGGGGGAGGGAGGGAGAGGGGGAGGAGAGAGAGGGAGAGAGAGAGAGAGAGAGAGAGAGAGAGAGAGAGAGAGAGAGAGAGGGAGAGAGAGAGAGAGAGAGAGAGAGAGAGAGGGAGAGAGAGAGAGAGAGAGAGAGAGAAAGGAGAGGGAGAGAGGGAGAGAGAGAGAGAAAGGAGAGGGAGAGAGGGAGAGAGAGAGAGAAAGGAGAGGGAGAGAGGGAGAGAGAGAGAGAGAGAGAGAGAGGGAGAGAGAGAGAGAGAGAGAGAGAGAGAGAGAGAGAGAGAGAGAGAGAGAGAGAGACATCTACAACACAAACACGCGCGCACGGCCAGCGTCCACCAAAGGACATCCGGCAACAGCGGCGGGACATCACAACACATCTATCTACCTGGCGTGCGTGACGGAGCTCTTTTGCCTGTCACTCCAGCCTTGATATCTCAATGCTTACATTATCATGTATGATTTATGATACACGTTAAAGCCTTGTGCTTAAAGCTTTTAGTACTAACTCACTCTCTCACACATACAGACAGACACAGACGCAGCCACAAATACACACATGCACAGAAATACACAGGTACACACACATATTCTCTCTCTCTCTCTCTCCTGCTCTCTTACTCTCTTACTCTCTGTCTCTCTCTCACTTACTCACCCTTCTGTACATATGATCGGGTGCAAATTCCCACAAAAGAGAACACAGTTACAGTGAACGTTATCCTACCCCGGATGTGTTCATCACTTCTACCAAACTGTTTTCATCCTGTTAAAACTTTATCTTATCTGCTGCGAGTAAACACCGAAAGTTGTTTCTGAACAATTTCGCCACTCAATATCATCTGTTAGGAATTGGCACGGAATAAATCCCTGTTCTCGAACTTCTCAAAATTACGCCATGCTCTAACAATCATGCACAAAACAACAACAATAATATAACAATACCAATAATGATGATAATCTACACCATGTCGTTATCAACACGCATATCATTACCAATAACGTTACAAAAGTATAATGTTATCATTTCTATAATCATATCATTCTCGTTTTTAATATCATAAATATAAATTTTACCGAAAGGGCAAACATAAATAAATAAATAAATAATTGATAAACTGCACCAACTACGAGTCAATCAATCGATCAGCCATAACCCCGCCAAACAGGCAACCCACAATTCCAAAGAAAAATCCACATTTCGCGAACAAAACAAAAAAAAAGTCGCAAAGCGCCCCAGCCCCGTTGAGAAGAAGTCCAGAAAGTCCAAAATCATGCCATAAATTCGACCAATTCAGCAAGGACCGGCAATAATGGCTTGTCAAACGTGTCATCCACTCGCTGATTTATTAGCTGTCACTCGATATGCTTCGACCCTTAATCATCGGCGCTTCTGCCTCCTTTCAAGCGCCGCTCGCTCGCCGACGGAGACGGGGACGACGCCGACGACAAGGTTTGCAATGATGCTCGCGCAGGAAGGGGACGATGCGAACTCTTCTCAGCGGTTGCAACGCTGAGACTGGAAGGTTATCACGGCCTTGTTGTGCTCTGGTTCTCTTCTCATTGTTATTGCCCTAATTCTTATTACTATTACTGTTATCGTATTCATCATTACTTCTAACCGCCATCAAGACCATCTCTTCAAAGTGATCGCAAACTCAGACCTAACCACCTTCCACGTTATCCTCTGCACACCACCACCATTCCCGCTACCACAATCACCAGCATGATTACCCGAGTGGTCCCGGCGAGCCAGCTGGTAGCAACCAGTGCAACGCCCTGCCAAATGCCCGCCGGTCCCGTCTTCCATATTTGTCCCAGCGCGGGGCTCTGGCATCTCATTAACTTATCTCCTCGTTGTGTTCCTGTTCGTTCTGTTTACGCAGCGAGAGTGAGGCCTATCCTTGGTTCCCACGCTAATCTGCATGCTCGCCTGTACCTGGGACTCGAAGCAAGAGCAGTCATGAACCAGCCATGAGGTGGACCACTCGAGTGAAATGGCCACGGGCCTCCCTGACGACTGGCCCAAGGTCAGAAAACGGTACCGAACCTTATAAAAAAAAAAAGCCCTGCCAAAAGATAATTTGCCTAGATTTCTCTCTCTTGCGTTTATGTAAATTTATATTTAAAAAAATGTTGGTTTCCATAACAGTTACTTTTTACCATACATAACACAGCTTGTCTGAAGGCCTTCAATTTCATTATTGCATATCATTCTCGCAGAGTATGATGGTCATCCGCAACACCATTCCAAGAGTGGGTAGCGGTGTTTGCTAGTGACCGGCACGGCGACCTTCCAACGTGCTAGGGGGACACAATAGGCCAACGTAGCTTGTAGTTCGAAAAAAGATTTGAGTACACATAAAACATTACTCAAGGCGTGGGCAATTTCTTTTATTTACTCGGATCATACACAGGGTTCCCGAAACAAAGGATAGAAGTAGACCTACTGATAAGTGTCAATCGCAACGGCCTTCTCTCCGGCCACGCCTCGTGAATCAAGTCGTCACGCGCAGGCTATTGATGGCGGTGTATTATCTCGCCATAAGAACACGAAAAGACGAATTACCACGTCCCCCAAGGCTGACCGAGCAACGCCGCCGTCTTCGCCTAGCTACCTCCTCGTCGCACTCTCAAGGTGACGAACAAAAAAGTGCCACGTCACCTGCGGGAATGTGCGGTGCCACTCGTCGCCGCGAATTCCGGGCGTGACGGTCGCTGGCGGTAACAGACACCAACGGAGGGTCGCGACACTTTGTATACTACGAGTTAGAAAAGGGCTTGGCAACACTTACTCTGCCAACATTACTCTCTAATCACTATACTTGTTGTGGTCTCGGGAGAACGCTGTGAGGCGGAACGCTAAAATGAGAATAAAAAAGCGTAATTGCATAAACGCCGCCCTAATGAGTAGCACGTGTACACCCAGGTTCCAACAGTAGACGGGGTTGACAGTGACGATAATGGTCACAAACAAACACAGAAGGAGAGAGAGGCTGGGTGGAAGGACATCCAGAGAGAGTAGAAACGGAAAATGAAAAAAATATAAGACAAGCAAATGCGACGAAGAGGGGGGGAGGGGGTAATATACATCATTCTACGCAAAATGATAAACCTCCACCTAAACCACAAGGTAAAGACTCTTGACAAAGTATCCCAGAAGAGTATGACGTCAAGTATTCTCCGATCACCCCAATGCCCAGGAAGGAGAGATTTCAAGGGTAAGGGAGTGCGTCGGGGTAAGGGAAGGGGGCACACCTGTGACCTTGAACCTCCTGTCCGCTCACCCATAGCCACGGCATTCGTCATGAGATAGCGCTGTAGTGGAGTGTTTCGGATCTGAGGAACACTCCTCGAATTCATGGCGACGCGAAGACTCGGTTCTTCGTAGAAATTATTGCAATTCCAGGAGGTTACATTGCAACGTAATCGTCTCGCTTAAGAACTATTCTTAGTGGCAGGAAACGTGACGAAACTGTTCTGCTGAACATTCAGAATGAATATTATTAAAATTCGACACAAAATCAGAACACGCGATAGCCGTGGAATGAATACAATGAAATTCCGCAGAGCCACTTACTTTCAGACTTTGTGACAGTGACCGACTTGATAAGTGTGCAACAATACGTTTTGTTATCATCGGCTAGATACGAAAGCTTTGATGGGATAATCAAGGATTGTATAATGAAACCGCCCCTAGCTGAAGCCATTGTCATGTAAGATAAACTAATAAAGGCTATTTCCTAGAATCCCTATCTACAATAGTACGGTGTTTCCCACGGACAGAAATGTATTGTTGGGTGTTCAGTAACGTTAAGGTTTCGTGTATTAACATACGAGAGCTTCCTATAACAAAATGCAGGCTTTAGTACTATATTATCAAACATTTTGATACTACAAATTATAAATCCAAATACAGCCCAATCTAAGGTTCTTATTAAGAGCGAGGGAGTGGTACCCTGGGTGTCAAACACATCACCATCCCATCGACTCAGCATGGCCCCACCTCCTACAGGCCCGAGCCTTAATCCTAGCACCAGCATCCCGGACTCTACCTTCCTTAGCCTCTCCTCTACCCTCCCCTCCCCTCCCCATTACCTTGCCCCCTTTGCACCCCTCGAAGGGCCTCCACCACACCATCGCATTTCCACCTTGGCCCTGGCATCCTTGCACTGGGCCTCACGATCCCTAACAAGGATCCAGCATCATCGACCGAGTCAGTCACACGCCAGCCCTGATCTTCTCGCATCAAAGATCTCAGGAGTCTACTTAATAACCGCGATTTCTATTATGCTTTTATTCCGCTTCGAAAAAAAATAATTTTCATCTTAAACCCATTTATCCTGGTGGTCCTTGCTTGTCTCAGTGGCGTCGCAGGGGCGCGTCACTTAATCAACAGCGTTAGGAGGATCACTCACCTGACCGTGACACTGAGCAGTCACAGACTTCAAGGCCTATTTAAGCGGGGGGAACGGGGTTGGCGGGGGGAAGGGAAGGGGGGGGGGATATACAACGTGGGACTAAAGTGTTCGGAGGAAGAAGATTCGCGCATGTTTATTCATCCCGGGAAGAGGCGTGTCGTGACCCTCACTGCTGTTGAGACTGAGCAGGTGGTGCGAACGCTCCGCTCTTCTGCCTGGTCGGAGGATTAGCCAATCCATCCACTTCGAGAAGCTCCTCTCCACCGTCCCTCTCCTCCACCCCTTTCCCCCCTCTTTTCGTGCAGCTAGTGACTATTCTATTTTCTACCAAGATGTTAAAAAAAAATCGTCTACTAAAGGAGCCTAATCACAACAGGTTCACTATCAGAGTCGTAAGACACGTAGCGACGTCTGAGGCAGCCATGCCCTCCCGCCAGAGCGCTGCCAGGGCCCACCACGGGGCATACACCGTTCTGCCCTCCCACACTTACCGGGGCATTACCATATCAAAAGGCGCGCCGCCTCCTCCCACGCCTGCCTCCGGGAGTGTGTCCTGGATGCTTGGAAATTGGGGACTCCTCGCACGCGTTCCCACACCTGTCACAAGCGCGAATAAGACAATATGCAAAGGGAGAGTGACTCCTTTCACTCTCATCGGGAATATATAAACATATCTCGTAGTGGCTGGACAGCGTAAAAGTATGTTCATGCAGAGAGGCACTTCCACTGCCTGATTCATCTGATATTAATTCATGATGTATACATAAGTATGTTCAATTGCCAACACAGTAAGAAAAATAATATTGCTTGATTCCGCAGAAATAATGAAGTCAACCCCACAGAAGTGAAGCATGTACTATAGAGTGGTTATACAACCCCCCCCCTACCTCTCTGACTAGCAGCTGCCATGATAAAGTGCCCCGTGATGCCCTGCAGTGCCTGGCTCGCATCATCTGAAGGAGGGGCACGCCACCACCTGCATCCCTAACCATTAGTCAATCCTTACTAGGCCAATGTATATAGGCCAGTCAATATCTCCCTTTATAGGTTCCATCCACCTCCGATCCTTTTAAACTTCGAATCATTTAAATTATATCATCTGATACATCCAACTGACTTGTTTTCAACTGATTCTCCCTTCGTTGTTTTGCCCATTTGTTCAGCATGACTTTTCAATATATATCACTTAACCCTATCCTCTGGATATAATGTATCTCTTCTTTTATTTCAAATTTGTCCCCCGATTTTGAGATAATTGCAGTTATAAAAAGTTTTATATTCGGTTCCCTTGAAAACACACACACTCTTTCTCCTCCTCCTCCTCTGCTCTGTCATATTTCCTCATCACGTATCTCTTGCCATGTTTTCTTTCTCCTTTCTTCTCTTTTCATCCTTAATCATTAAGAATTGTCTCATCTATTCCTTTTTAACCCAACAACTATAATCGTAACCTCTACTTATGATAGTGCACCATTATCGAAATCCTTCTCTCCATCATCCACGATTGCGTCGTGAAGAAGTAATGTCCTCTTGAGAATAAAATTATCGTCAACGAGGAATATCCGCGCATGAATGTCGTTATTAAAGATACTTCCTTGCCTGCCGCAAATTATTTCCTCAATCAACATTTCTCGTCGGTATCTCAATTACGATTAGTTAAGTCTATAAAAAAGAACAATAATCCAGCATACACGTGGAACCACTGAACCAATGCAAACCTGCTACGTGATTTTCCTTCGTCGTCATGCGATCCCTCTTCCCCTTCGTTCTCGTGTACTTCGATGTCGTCGTCATGCGATTCCTCTCTGTCGTCATGCGATTCTCCTTCGCTCACCTCCGTGGCCTTCAGATCGCCGTCGCCGTTTTCCTGCCGGAGGGACCCCGCGGCCCTGCCCTCCGGTGCCGCCTCGCTCTCACCTGCGCCTTCACCCGCGACCTCTTCTCCCGCGGTTCTCACGTCACTGGCACACAGGGGGCAGGCTCCGGCCGTGGCGCGCCTCGCTTCTTTCCTTTCGCACACGGAACACCCGCCCACTCTCCGCAGGTAGTCGTCGACCTCCTCCTCCTTGAAACGGATGATGGAGTTCTTCTTGAGGTGGACGTCGAGGTCGGGCACTTCCATGTTTTCCAGATCGCTGTCTTTCCTCCTGAGGATGGCCTGGATGACGTCATCGTCCCCCATCACCACGTCCACGGCGTCTCCCTCGGCGACGGCCCCGGGGGCTGGCTCTTGCACATCCTCTCCGTCGTGGAAGTGACACTCCGTGTGGGCGTGGTGGAGGGGCGGGGTGCTGGACCTCGCCACCCCATTGGTCTCCGGCAGGCTAAAGCTCTTGATGAGAGGCTGGGACTGCCTGCGTGTGGGTCGAGGCCCCTTCCGCTTGAAGCTGAGTTTCCTCTTCCACATGATGAGGATGCTAGGTGTATCTCACAAACCCACCTAGTCTGTTACTGCATTCAGATGAGGCCTATCCTCTACACCAGGCCCCAGAGAAGAAAATCACTTATAGACAAACTACAGATTGCTATATGTTTCCGTATACCTATAATATTGTATCTACAAAAAATCCTCAAAGGATCAAAACAGTTCTTGGGTCTGCAATTCAGCTTCTGGTTTTCTGGGCCGCAGCTATTACGCTCAGCGATCATATAATTGGCCCACCGTTTTTATTTCATCTCCGATCCAGTTCAGACGTAAGACTACACGTTAACACTAAATGACAACTGGAAAATTCTGTGACATCGGGAACTCCGTTATGAGATGATGTCCGAAACATGCTATTTTGTTCATAAACACGTACATGAAGAACTTGCTCGATGAAAAAAAAAATCGTAATATAAATTTCACACAGAATAAGAAAATCGTAGAAGAAATGAACAGTTCACAACCGTTTCTACGGATAACTAAAAGAAAAGATCACTCTACTGCGTAAGTCCCATCGGACACCACTGACACAAGTGGACTGGCACTCCGACTGGCACTGCTAGCGATAAGAGCAACCGCCGCCGGATATCGCGCTATCTGTGCTATCCATCTCCCTTGTTACAACACTAAAAAGCCTTTTCTACGGAATGACACTATCGCTGGATCTACTGTGACCTTTTGCCTTGTAGCTATTATAAAACTGACATCTGGAATTCAACTAGCTGTTATGAACACGAGAATAACTAAACTAAGATTATATAATATAAATAAGCTTTTATAAGATTTTCATTTTTTTTTCAATGTTCAATGTTTTTTATCCAAGCAATGTAAGATATGTAGAAATATAAAACAATACTATCTATATCCCCCAGATTAAAAAAGAAACGTGGCATACACATAATACTCGAAGGCCCATCATCATCTATGGAAAAATAGTAAAAAAATAAAATCCTTTGTCTACCTGGTTAATTCCTTCTCATCCTATCTCAAATTCCTCCAAGCCTCTTCCTATTACTCTTTTATCACATCTTTACTGCCCCCCCCCCCACACACACACCATCCTAACCCTCAATCCTCTCCCGCTTTAGCACAAGTCCCAGCCTCCGACCGACCTGTGCGAGAGATGTTGGGTGTGTTCCCATCCCGTCAGAGCGAGGTCAAACACAGGGTGACCCGTGTGACCTCTAACACACATCTTACACCAGCCTATGAGCTGCTGCGTGTTATCCATATTGATGCCGAATATACACGAACTTGCGA
>NW_028234426.1:31281063-31288563 GCF_977035675.1 Penaeus japonicus | reverse complement strand
TGAAACACAAGAAGAAAGCAATAAACTAGAGCCCCAAAAATATACTAGGAAAGTTTGAAAAGAAATACGCAATGCCGAGAACAGTGCCAGAAGATCACATAACACCTGAGAAGTGTAGAAGTGTTAAAAGTGTCACAGCTACAGTAGTGAAACATGTAGTTTCATTTGCGAGGAAGAACACACTAAGTATATGTACATATCTGGAATTAAAACGCGCGGGGCAGTTAGATAATAAGGCAGATAATCACGAGGTGCCAACGATAGACACTCCACCGCGGGGCGCAAGAGTGAAAGCCGATTAAGCCGAGTCCAAGGAAGCGCCGATGCGGAAGATTCTGTCCGGCCGGAGATTTCCACGGGACGATCCGGTTTGGATGTTCGGGAAGTGTAAATGAATAAGGAGTAGGAATGATGATGATAAGGGATGGGAAGCAAGAGAAAGGCTCAGGGGATGCGGGTGGGAAAGTAGGGAGAAGTAGGGGAGGGAGGGGAGGGGAGGGGTGGGGAGGGAAGAAGGGAGGGAGGGAAGGGTAGGGGAAGGAAGGGAAGGAAGGGAGGGAGAGAGGGAGAGGGGGGAAGGAGGGGAGGGAGAGAGGGAGAGGGGGGAAGGAGGGGAGGGAGGGAGGGAGAAGGAGAGGTGTGAAAGATGAGGAAAGGTCGAAAAAGAAGATAAAAGAAAAATTAACGCTATATACCGGGACGAAAAGGAAGAGAGATAAAAAGGCAAAGGGAAGGAATGGAAAGGAAAGGGAAGGAAAAAAAGGGAAGAGAAGGGTACGCCGGAGACCACAGGAGGGGAACAGGTCGGCGCCGCGGCAGGCAGGTAGAGTTTCAACAAGTAATTAACCCTGGTGGCCCCGGGACTAACTAACCCCTCCTGGATTACGCCGAACTTCATTACAGGCGAAGTCTTCATCATTTCCTTTCATCTCTCTCTCCTGCATCTCGAGAGTGCCACCCACAGGGCCAGGATGTAGTTACGCGGTCGAGGGCTGGCAGTCCCACACATCAAGTTTGAAATGCAAGCACACAGGCGTACACTAGTCAAGCTTTTATAATAACTAGCTCATGAATGTTATTTCGGAAATAAAACTACTAACAACCATATCCATTATCCAATTTTCTTTGCAATTGCAAGTCCAATTTCCGCCTTCCTTTCAAAGCACTATTGGCCCTTGCACACAACCTTCGTAATTTGTAAGGCTGGCATTATTCGCAAGCTTGATATTCACATGAGAAAATCGCCTCACTCTAATTGCTTGTATTTAACTAACGGCATTATCTCGAGCACCCGTGAGCGTGATTAAATACGAGGTCAAGCTTGCACACTCAAGTGCCATTAATTCAAACGTCCTCCCCAAACCGGGAAATTATTTTGTCATCAGGTAAGTCTTCCTGTCTTTTGAATTGCCTATATTTGTTTGGTCTTTATGCGCTTGTTTCTGCTGTGGTTTTGCCTGTTTACACCGGTGTGCTTCGATAAATTGTGCTTTGCCTCGTTTCTTACTCACTCACTCACTTTCTTTTTCACTCATTCACTCATTCTCTCGCTCTTTCACTCTCTCATTCACTCACTCACTCACTCATTATCTCACTTTTTTACTCTCTCATTCAATTCCTAACACACTCATTCTCTCATTCATTCACTTACTCATTCACTCACTCACTCACCCGTTCCCACGTACCCTTTAAAACTCCCCCGCACCCCTCTCTTTCCCTGACATCTTGCAGTCAAAACCTACGTGTCTCCACTTCTCAACCTACCCCCCCCCCACCCCTACCCCGGCCACCCAACCAGCCCTCTACAGATCTTTCGGGTCAAGACCACTCTGGCAAGAACATCACAGATCCTCCTTTCTCGTTCTGCAGCATCCCCCTTGCCCCTTTCTGAGATAAACGCAATCAGTTAAGAGTTCAGTTCAGTGAGGTCTGCGATATGCGATTCATTATATATTCCGGTTGACGCGGTCGACATGTCTCGTACGACTTCCTGGCACTCGGTTTAGGGAATGGCACTTGCTGTGGAAGCTTGCGTTTGTGGCCCTTTGTTCCACTGTGGCATTGTTTCCGAGATCCTGTGTTGTCTAAGCGACTATGTCTGTTTGCGATGACGCAGTCTGTTGTCATGGCGATATGCCATTCTTTGTTGCTACGCCTATATAAAGTTGTCAGGGCTTTAATGTTTTTTTCTATTTGTTTCTTGTCACGAAGTTACCACTGCATTGCCATGTTGCATGCTATGTGAAAGTGCATCTTTAGCACTAATATTAAATTCCTGTAACTCTAGCACCATGTCACCACTGCAGGGATTATCTGGACTGCTGCATCCTGCGCTAGCAATATCAGCGGCTGCGGAATTATTAATGCACCAATATCAATAGCGCAAATCTTTTTTGACGCTGTAACACATTTCGCTTCACGTTCATCAATGCGCAGAGGCGTTTACACTTCGTCTTTCAATTTAACATTTTCATACAGAATAACGTAGTATCGTCGATTACTAAGACGCCATAAATTCATAAGCCAATCTTTTCCGCCGTGTCACTGTAAAGCCGTGTATCATTTATGAGCAGAAAGGCACTTTACTATCACACTTTGGCACAGCCTAGCACTAGCTCAGTCTGTAAGTGGTGTTGCACTTGCACTCACGGCAAGCGAAAGTCCACGTCAGAACCCACTGGCATCAATCAACCTCAGTGCCAGGCATCCCCCACTCCAGCTCCACGGTGGCACCATCAAACTGTCATCCACCATCAGACATTGGCACTCTCAACACTCGCAATGACCGCGACGGTGCCAGAGATGCTGCTTCGTATCCGGACTTCTTACACAACGACGTACATACACAATAACTCCTGTTAAAACTTCTTGTAACCGGATCGCTCTGTGAGGGCGTTGTCAAGGCGCAGCTATAGGCAGCGACTGGGTCAAGTGGCACTCGGAGGGCCAGCTGAGCCTACAGCAAAGCCACTCACAAGCTCTCAGTTCCGTTCTTACATAACAACACCGAGGTAACAACACATGGCACGCCCTCAGAAAGCAAATATTAAATGGAAAAAAAATTGTTTTCATTCACTGCATTTATCATATTTTTCGTAAATATCACACAAACAATAACGATAACAGACACCATTCCTCTCCGTACCCTTCACCTCCACCATAAATCCAAGGGCAACAAACAGAGACCAGGAGAGGATTTGACGCGACACGTGAAGTCACAGAACGAGGCGGAACCGCGGAGTGGCCACGTCCTTCCTTCCCGGCAGTCAGAGTAACACTGTCACTAACGCTCACTCGCGCGCTGAGCTTGGAAGTCTTACTCGCCGCCCGCTCGCCCGCCCGTCCGCCTACCTCAGCCTCTCGCCGTTTCATCTTCGATATTGGCCACTCATTAGACGCCTAAATTAGTAAGGGGGTAATGCATGATCTATACGTATATCTACTTATTTTATAACCCAATGATTTTTATCTTTTCCAGTTCTAGACATTTTAATGAGCTGCGTAGTACTTAAAACAATTTTTTAAATCTATAGAAAATAATGATTACACAGAAGAAAGAAAGGGCGATCGAAGTTCATAGCACGCATCTCGATCCATGCGGAAGTACGGTCGTGTCGCCCGAAACAAACACACACATTAATGTGTCTCAGATCCGTGTCGTAAATCATGCTAGAGGCGAGGCCTACCAGGATAACATTACGGGCGCGTCACGGTAATTAAGGAATACCGCGTGAAGGTTGTGTGGGCGCGGACCTGCGTGTGGAAGGACCTCCCCCACCCCCCACCCCCACCTCTCTACACACCCACACACACCAACCCACCGATACCCGACCATCAGGACACGCCCGCGCCGCTAACTTGGCCTTGGCAGGTCTCAGGTCACTACCCCAGCGCCGCCAGCATCGTGACAACTCACCTCAGCTGCTCCCGTGCATACACGCATATGTATTCATAAATACAGCATATGCATGTTCAAGAATATATTATGAAAACACTACAAAAAGAAGAAAAAAAACTCCAGATGAATGTACAAGCTCAGTATACAGATATGTATGTGTGTATGTGTGTGTGTGTGTGTGTGTGTGTGTGTGTGTGTGTGTGTGTGTGTGTGTGTGTGTGTGTGTGTGTGTGTGTGTGTGTGTGTGTGTGTGTGTGTGTGTGTGTGTGTGTGTGTGTGGTGTATGTGTGTGTGGTGTGTGTGTGTGTTTATATATATATATATATATATATATATATATATATATATATATATTATATATATATTATATATATAGATTATTATCTCATATATATACAGATAGATAGATAGATAGATTGATAAATAGATATATATTATATATATATACATATATATATATAAATATATATATATATATATATATATATATATATATATATATATATATATATAACATAGATGTAGATATTTATCTATCTATCTATCTATCCATCTATATATTACCACTCTGATTTTCATACTACATTTTTTTAATACATGAAAACTAATTACACGCTATGCACGCACGCACGTATACACATATACACAGGCAAACACACAGACACACACACCACCGTCAAGAAACATCTTTCGTTTTCCCTTCCTCTAACTCTTTCGTCACAGCAATTAACAACCTGCAATTTGTGCATCAGTGTCACATCTCTCTCTCCCGCTCATGCAACTGACATCCCTGGAAAATTACGATCTCTTTGTATGTATCACTCATATCCTCTCCCCCGCCTTCTTTACCTCTCGCCTCGTTCCATGTATCACTCTGTTCTCTCTCGTGTTTTCTCCCTATCCATCTTTCTTCTTCTTCTACTTCTCTCTCTCTCTTTCTCTTTCTCTCTCTCGTTTATACTGTGTCGCATCTTCTTTCCCCATCTCTTTATGTCTCCCGCCTCCCTTTATATTGCTTTCTATTCCACTCTTCGAAAACGTCACAAGATTTCACTGTCCTTCTTCAACTCAGAGTTTCTCTCGTGTGGAAGAGACGTAAATGAGTATGAATAAGAGGTTGTTCATTCCCATTTGCACCTTTTGTCACAGTGACCTCTATTCCGTTTCTCTCTACATCATCATCCGATTTTCATTCACTAAACCCTCTCAGGTAAACAAAAGACGCATCTCCCCCTCCCCCCCAACACACCCGTGTCTCCAGACTCCAACACCCCCTTACCCCCTTACCCCTCAACCCCCTTAAAACCCTCTCGCCCGTGCCCCTGACAGCCGTCTTAACGACCATCTCCTCTGCCTTAATAACCCACCACTCGGAACACAACACTCTTTTGTCGCAGCTCATTAACACCTGGCGCCCAATTAACCTCGCGATGTCGCCCTCCTTATCAGCCCCTCCACCCCTATCAACACTAACATCACCCCCCCCCTCTAACCCGTATCCCTCACTACCCCCCCCCCCCATTCAACCAGACGACCTTGGCCTACAGATCTATCATTCTTTATTCGACGTCGATATCGCACAACAATCACGCCACGCTGCGGGCTACACCTCCCCTACTGTATTCTCCGTTTCCTCTTGAAAATTGCCACGAAGGCACTTATCACCAGACATCAGCGTTGGTCCTTGACGTCCGTGATGGGGAAGAGAGAGAAAGAGAGAAAGAGCGAAGGAAGTGGTAAAGAATTGTGTGTTTTTTTTGTTTTTATTTCAGATAGAAGGGAAAATGAAGACAGAAGTGGTGGAAAATATAAAATAGAGGATAGAGGTTGGAGAAGGTGATAAACAGAAATAATTTTTGGCTGAGATACAGATAGATAGGCAAATCGATAAACAAAAAAAAATCCTATGAATTAATGAACAGATAGAAAACTAATATATCAGCTTACTAGACAAAGATGGAGAGATCGAGACCACAAAGAGGGGGAAGAAAAGAGATAAAGATACAAAGAAAGGGGAAAGACACTAACAAGAGAAATAAAAGGCTAAAAGAGAAAACCACCACGCAAAACAAAATTCGAAAACAAAAGCAAGACAAAGACAACAGAGAGAGGTATGTATCCAGAAAAAAATGGAAAAGGTTTTCTGAATCGATGCGCTTTCGAAAATTGAAAAAAAAAATCCACGTGCAACAGCGCGTGCCAAAATAAGAACAAACAAACTCAAAGAAAAAGGCACTCTTGTCATGCCGTCTCCCTCTTAGTCTTACAATCACTATGCTGTTCACACGGCCTATTGCTCTTTCTTAACCTCTCTTCAACTATTTCTTCTGTTCATTTTTTCCTTCCTGGACCCTTGCGTGTCGTGCGATTTTGTTCGGTTTTTCTTTCTTTTTACGTCAAGCTTTTTCTTCAATTGTTCCACTAAAAAAAATACTCAAACTACTTGCGTTTTCTCGATTTTCCCAATATCTCCATTTATTTTTCTTTCTTTCTTTTTCTTCATTTCTATTTTTTCCAATTTCTCTCAAGCTTTTTCGATATTTTTTTCATGTTCACCTTTTCTTTCTTTTCATTGTATTTTTCCCTTTCCTCACATTTACCCCAATCCCTCCCCCCCGTCTTCCCACCCATACTCCCTCCCCCTCCCCCTCGCCTTCCCTCTCCAACCACAACATTCCGTTCATTTTCTTCGCTCTGAACGTATTCATATTTGTTTCGCCATTCCACACATTCTCACTAATTACTAACAACGTTCTAGTCCCCAGCATCTAAGGTCCATTGTTTCTCCGAGACACTTGTAGAAGAGGGAGGAGGAGGGTAGAGGGAGGAGGGAGGAGGGTAGAGGGAGGAGGAAAGGAGGGTGGAGGATGGGGAGAAGGGAAGATGGAGAGAGGAAAGAAGAAGGGAAGGAGGAGAGAGGGAGGGAGGGGAGGCTATTGGGGAGGTGGGAAAGACTTTGGAAAAAGAGGGAAGGAGCGGAATGGAGTGAAGAAGTGGAGGCCGTTGAAATGTTAAAACTAAAGGAATATTGATAAAGGCTGACATCCATAAAATACACACACACATACATACATACATACATACATACATACATACATACATACATACACACACACACATACACACACATATATATATACATACAAAAGCCCACATACATACAGACAGATGTGCTCCTGACCGCAAATTTTCGAAATGGCATCCACGTGAGTACAGGTGCCTGACATAACATGAAAGTGTTATCTGCTCTGTTACTCCATAACGGCATTAATTCTCCCAAATGACTAAACGCAAAATCATGAGAAATACTGTGACTGAAATAATTTCTCGGCCGTTAACCAGGTATAGCTTTTAGTAACCCTGCCATGCCTTAAGAGATTTGCGTGTTAATGTGAAATGTAATCAGTCAAACGTAAGGCAAATCTTTCAGAATTTATCAACGTTGGGTTATGGTGATGCAACATAATACAAGAGCCACATGCAATCGTTAAACTTGCAACAACAACCCTGTCAGTTACTATTCAGCAAGATTAAATGCACAAGAAAACATCCATGCATAACATGCAAAACGAACGATCCTCTGTCACCCAAGACCATACTGG
>NW_028234426.1:31263563-31266063 GCF_977035675.1 Penaeus japonicus | reverse complement strand
ATAGGTTCTACTTTTCTTCTCATTGGCCTAGAAGCTATCGTTTACTCAAGGCAGCATTTTCTGATGAACGCCGATCGGCGGACGAGACGAGAAGAGAAATCTCCAAAGTAGCAGAGATTTGCAAAATTTATGTTATAGCATTATGGCTGGGTTACACCAGAACTTTCTACGAACACTTTTCAAAGCCAGCCTCCGGCAAATCCGCCCTACTATGTTCAATCCGAAGATGCCCCCGACTGCTTCGGTTGCCGAGCGACCATTATTGACTCAATTGATCAAATTGTGGCCAAAAACAACCTCATGAACACTTAAAACATTACATCCAACAGGACTAAATTGCAATCTTGCTTAACGGTTTCTGTTGCCACTGTTAGCCATGCTGTGCCAACATTCTTACTGACCAATTCGACTGGAAACACTCCCTGTGTATACGACTCCCGCGGTGATTGTTTACACAAGGTGCCCAAGTTTACAATAGCGAGTGATGTCTATATTCTAGTCATTTTTGTCTGCATTAGGATGTATTTTTCCTTGGGAAATGTATGGGATCTGTTTTAGCTAATATAATAAATCTTATACTAACTTAAAGATGTATATTTAAATATACATCATACGCTGCACAACAATGTAATATAAATTGAGAGACCAAAACCCAATACAAGTATATGGCAATAAAAAAAACGATTAAAAGAAAAAAGGGTTTTGAAGTTACATTAACAAAAATGCTGGATTGAATCCCCTTTTGCAGAATTTGAAGTTAAAAAGAGCATGATGTTTTGGGAAAAACAAAAGAGACGAGAATTAAAAACTGCTGCTCCCCACCCAATTCTTCTTGCAGTGCATTCCCGAGCTGCATTCTGCTGTGAGTATTGGAGGGAACCTGCTTATAACGATCAATAAGCTACGATAGGAATAAACTAATTATTCTAAATATGTGTGTCCTTATTTAGTTTATATCATTCTTCATAATTCTATATTCTACACACACAGGCTTTGAAACATATGCATACTATCTGATTGTACAGACACAAACACACAAATGAAACAGAAACAGACAGAAACACACACATATTTGTGTACATATATATTTTGGCAGTGTTGTTTGGATTATATTTCATTCTTTCTGTCTCTGTCTCTGCCTCTGTCTCTGTCTCTCTCTGAGCGACCCCGTGGACCGTGTTGCCGTCTGGGTGAGTGGCCAAGAAGACACTTTTCATCACTGACCATGACTGACTGCTTCCTTTGTCCATCCTACTTTTATGAATCTCGTTCAGTGTGATGACGTGTGTTGTGATAAAAATAAAGTGCTTCTTACGGGTGTACGCTCGGGATGTACTTTTAATGGTGTCCGAGAAGGGGGATGATGATGCATAGGTAACTGAGAAGCTGGAAGTGAAGGTATGGTGACGGGATAATACAGTTTCAGCATACAGTGGCCTGGTCTTGTAGATGAAGCTACAGGTTAAACCACCGACACTATCCTCACCACTGGTGTCACTGTCACTAAAACAGTGACCACGGCCGCCACCACCATCGCAAACCACCGACAGCCGTTCACCTTGGGCGATGCCCACGCAACACGACTCTTCCGTTCTTACTTAATGTACAGTACACCCACAGGAAAAGTCTAAATATAGATTTAGTTCACCTAGAGAAAGACAGAGGGGGGGGGGTAGAGAGAGAGAGAGAGAGAGACAGAGAGGGGAGGGAGGGCGAGGGAGGGAGGGGAGAGACGGAGAGAGGGGAGGGAGGGAGGGAGGGGGAGAGACGGAGAGAGGGAGAGGGAGAAAGAGATAGATAGATAGATAGATAGATAGATAGATAGAGAGAGAGAGGGGGGGGGAGAGAGAGAGAGAGACAGAGAGGGGAGGGAGGGCGAGGGAGGGAGGGGAGAGACGGAGAGAGGGGAGGGAGGGAGGGGGAGAGGGAGAAAGAGATAGATAGATAGATAGAAAGAGAGAGAGAGAGAGAAAGAGAGAGTGCTAGCGTGCTAAATAACACTATAAATACCCCCAATGCATTGCACATGTTATCACATCCATGGCCAGTGGTTCATCCTTATCCATGCAACTTAAGCAGCAACAATGTCCGACACTTTGTTGAAATTGCCAATATCTCGCTAACATCACTTGAACGTAGAATCCACAACTTTGGCTCTTTCATTGTTGAGAGGCGGTGATAGGGCTGACCTACGAGGCATTAAATCTCTCTAATGTGAAGAAAGAACTATGGTCTAGACTAGAAGGAAATATCCAACGGTTATCATAATCATCATTATCATTAATTTTGAACTCTATCCGGTCCATAAATAAAACAACAATAATTTTTAATAAAAAAAAAATTTCGTCTCTAAAATATCTCCCTCGCGCACAATAAAACAGGAGACTACCTCAAAAGCTCTAGGAAAATGTTCTCTCTAAAAGGAGGGCAGTTTATCTCCCAAAGTTTCCCGGGATCACTGCAACCCGTTTATCGTTCCCGGAGACAGTGCCAAACGTAC
>NW_028234426.1:31253563-31258563 GCF_977035675.1 Penaeus japonicus | reverse complement strand
ACCGACCGACCCGAGCTCCGTAGACTTACCGGAGCGCGTAAGGGGGTCGCGGTTCATAGTTACCGGGCTGGAAAATGCGTCGAGGTGGCGCTTTGGAATGTACGGGCTGAAGAAATATAGGTATGAATGCGGTCGGATGAAAAGAAAATAACGTACCTAAAATAATGATGATGATGATGATACAACTACTACTACTACTACTAATAATAATAATAATAATAATATTAACAAAAACGATAATGATAATGACAAAGATAATGATAATAACAAATAATAATATTAATAATATTAATAATAACAATAATAGTAATAATGATGATGATGCTAATAATTATTATAATAGTAATAATAATAATAGCAACAAAACAACACTAATAACAATAATAACAACAATAACAATAGTAATAACAAAACTCACTTCAAAAGTAATAGCACTAACACACCGGAAGAAACAAACACCGGCGTTACACAACCAGGTATTGTATGGCTCGCCCCTCCCCCTACCCCCACCATGCCCCCAAAGGCCCCTTCAAGGTGTAAGATTACTTCCCGTAGGCCAGGCCGCACAATGCCACGCCGCTCGCTCGCCGGGTTCTGGTGCCAGGTTACTCGCCTCCCGAAGAGGGGTGTTCAGGGTTCTTGTATCAATGATAACTGGAAAATGGTCTTTATATAACTCAGACAGACACAGACAAACAAACAAACAGACAGGCAAACAGAGAGACAAAGACACAGGCACAGAGACAAACAAAAAAAAAAGAAGAAAAAAAAACTAGCCTAACTCACTCCGTCCGAAGGGTGCGTGAAAGATGGCTTTGGCGCTTTTAGCCTTTGTCGACAAGGGAATGAAAATCCCTTCTTCACGAGAGTTAATCAAAGTTCCCGAGATTTTTTTCCTAATCAAACTTGCATCAAAAGGGAAACTTATGAAGCGCCGTCGGCAAACACATGCCTCACATGTTACACGAGTTATCCGCCCTTCCATTATTGCCTCTATGAAAAAGTGTGAACGGCTAGAAGACGTAGCCATCAGGTAGTGCCTCCATTACACTCCCATAATTACGAGAGACATTCTAACGTCATTAGCATGTGCCGGCCTATGATTAGGCTGGGCCCTAACTACATTCGGATTCCACGCGACCATGTGATTTGGTTCACAATGTTCATAATTTTTGAATACGATAATATTCAAGTCCCTTGGACAGTCCTACATAGAATCTAAACTAACCTACTCTGACCACAAACGTCAAGATTAAAACAACAACAACAGGTTTATCAATACTTCGTCACGATCAAACGATTTAAGCTGCAATCTATTCGTTTTTAAACATGATAAAATAATACCCTTAGGACAACACCGCACCCACTCTAACCTAACCTCGCCTAACTACAAGCTTCAGGATAGAAAAATTATCCACATTTTGCCTGGTTTCGTCACCACGATACTAAACGAGACAACAAAGATCCTCCCGTGTCAGGATATTACTGCCTTAACCGGATACGCTGAAGGATGTGATGTGTTGTTGTGTGTGATTTATCCCCCGAGAGTTTCTTCTTAAAAGAGCCATAAAGTTTCCCACCAGTGTTTGGATTTCTACTTTCTGATATTTTTTTTTCTTTTTTTTCAAACGGAAATGTATTCACAAAAAGTGTACATTTTGGGTAAATTTGGATACGAATCTGGGCATTTACTGTTGGAAATGACAACTCATGTTTATAAAAAAAATATATAAAATAAATTAAGCGTTATCCCCTACAGCAGAAGCATCAGCGTCGGGCGACGGGCAGCGCCTTTTGAACAGCTATTGTCACTAGGTGCCCCGGGCATACGGGCATACGGGCATACGGGCATTCGGTGTGGATAGGCGTATCGCTCAGCTGATCGATAAGACGGGGCCTGTCCCCGCCTAGCTAACAATAATATATATGAACATATGGGCCACTCGCCGAGGTAAGAAAGGAGAGGGAGGGGCGGGGGATGTCCCAATACTTGGCCATCTTGAGGGACGATCTCGACTGGTTTCCTTAAGCTTTCATTACCCTCCTTTCGTGCTTGGGGAGGGCGCCGCCGTCTTTTTCGTAGACCATTCCACATGTCTGGACAAGTACATCTAAGTGCGTTTAAAGAAGTGTGTGTGTGTGTGTGTGTGTGTGTGTGTGTGTGTGTGTGTGTGTGTGTGTGTGTGTGTGTGTGTGTGTGTGTGTGTGTGTGTGTGTGTGTGTGTGTGTGTGTGTGTGTGTGTGTGTGTGTGTGTGTGTGTGTGTGTGTGTGTGTGTGTGTGTGTGTGCGCGCGCGCGCCCTATTTGTGTGTGTACGTGTTCCTCTATATGTGCATCTGTATGGATATCTGTATATGTATGTGCCTGTGTTTGTGTATGTATGGGTCTTTTCACACGCAAACGCATACTCTCAACCCATCGCAGGTGGTGGTGAAAAGAGTCATCAAGACACAGTGATCTATCAACAAAGCAACGCTGAACAGGAGCGAGAAAAGGGGATCTCAACACAGAGAGAGATACAATGAAATCACCCCAGACAAACAAAACAGGCAGAGCGCTCCACCCGCAACGAAGCCCAGAGCAGAACACTTCAAAACAAAAGCCTCCCAACAAGGAGGGGGGGGGGCATCACGAAGCCCAAAAAATAGCAAAGATGCAAGAGGGAGCACCCGGTGAGATCATCGCAGACAGCAACGGGACAACGGGCGAGGGTCTGGACTGTTTCTGGCAACAGTCCAACAGTCTATCCTACTCCCCTCCCTCCCCGTGCCCCTTACCCCTTCCACGAGTGGCTACTGGGGGTGTCCCCCCGCCCAATAATAAACAAATAAATAAAGAATAATGAAACATGATCATGAAATATTTCTTAAAATCGTTACAGTAATAAAACCTAAAAATCGTAGTCACCGACCGACCTTTGCAGTCCCTCCCGATCGCATAAGTTCACTCTGATCCGCGACCGACGGACGGAGCCACGTGAACGAACAACCCGAACGCTTCAAAAAAGAAGTCGCCGCGGCCTTGCAACACTTTCAGCTCTCCGGATACTCTTGAACAGTTACATTCAAGATCTAACTTCCAGAGTGGCTCTCTTGCACTTCCTGTCTAAAAAGCCTAGTAACGCTTCACTTTTAATATGCCATACACACAAAATCAATCAAACACATATGCAAATTTCAAATTACCCTCGAATGTATACAGAGACATCCTTATAATCCACACCCCTGACCTAATCACCTTCAACATCAGATGAGCCAACACCGACATGTGACAACAATGCACCCCCCCCCCCCGCCCGCCCGCTCTACCCCCTTCGCATCTGAGGCAAGTGGTTGTGCATGCGGGGCCCGCAATACCCCGATCTGGGCCAGCGCCATGTGAAATCGTCTTGCATTATGCACGCTGGCACGGAGGCGTTTCTACATAACGCCCTCGGGGTGGTATGACTTGCCTCGCTCGCAAAACAAAAGAAACGGCCAACATAATGCTGGCTATCATATAAAATCACAGCGGAGATGTGATGGCAAAAGAACGAGACGCATAACCCGTGAGGACCCTGACCAATAACCTTCGCGTACATTTTTTTTGTTATGAAAGTCACATCATCAGGCGCATGTCCCCAGAGGCGCGTGCACTTCAGAGCGGAACGAAGTACAGATTCAAAATGCCGTTTCCTGCTGACGGCGCGATAGGTTCCGCCTCTTAACAAGAAGTCCTGCAGGAAGACAACAGTTCCTGTTGTTCCTTTTGTTCACACCCCGACGCCCTTTCTGCATACATTGCGCACCAGTCTGCCTTAACGGCGGCACTAGATTTTCTAATATTGAATAAATAAAAAAACGTGTCTAAAGAATATTTTCGACTCGACTGTCAACTCGAACGCAACAACGACCAGGAAGTGAAAGCTAACCCAAGATGATCAATAAGGGCTGTTGCACTGGGACAAAGGAGTGTCGCAAGAATCCCTCCTGATCCGCGATTCAAGGAGCCATTAGAGAGAGGAACAAGCTCCGCATCACATAATCAGTTCCCTAGAAAGGGAGCCAATGACTAAAAGGTATAAACCAAGCCTCCGAAGATACACTTTCGCCCCCGCGATATCCCCCCCCCCCCCCGCCCGGAGACTCGACCGAGCGTCTACATCGCGCCCTGCATTCAGCTCCGAGGCAAACGGTATATCACGCCCACTCGGGTGCTGTGCCCCTTTTTTCTGGCAAGCACGATGACCTGCTTGAGGACGATCGATCCCTCGGCTGGTGTGCAGCGAGGGCCTCCCGCGACGACAAAAAGCTTGTTGATATATATTTCATCACTCTCTCGCCACGATCGGATTCTATCGCACTTGAAGACATGCATTATTAGGGTGACGCGACTCTACTTACACGAGGATTCAGTGATACAGGCTTTATCTCAGTCGCACCTCGCGTGATAAACCTTGGGCTAGGAGGTGTGCTAGCTAATCATGCTTCCTTAAAGGGTGTTTAATGGTGACCACGACGAGTTTTTGACAACGCAAGAGATGATGCTTTACGTTTCCTTGATTATCTTAAATGCCGTTCCTACGCCACTTCTTTGGTTATGGTGTATAATCATTTATATATTAGAGCATTGGATACCGTTAAAAAAGCACGCAACACACCAATATCACAATCACACCATATATCATTTTTAATAACACATTGTTAATAATATCTCGCATTCCTCTCAATACCATCACATCGACCAGGGCAAAATTACTTTACCATCACCCTCGACCATGATCTCAACATGCAAAGATGATCTAAACAACCTCAAGGGTGACATCACTGCCTCGAGCATAACATACACACACACGCCACTGCCCGAGGGGTGACATCACTCAGCGAAGTCCCACCACACGGGCGTTCGAGAGGGTGACATGCAACCGGGAACCGCACCGCAAACCCAACACACCCGAGGGAAAAGCAAACAACCAACCGACCCGGGAACCAGAAAACGCCTCCAAGCAGGGCAACCCCGAA
>NW_028234426.1:31233563-31248563 GCF_977035675.1 Penaeus japonicus | reverse complement strand
GTGAATATTCATCAAGTGAACGTCAATGCTTCGCAAAAACGACTTGGCTTCCCTGGGTCAGGCTGCCTATAGCACCTCCAACCACGGTTATTGTGAGGCAACAATGGACACACAATTCAAAAAAGGAAAGTTTCCAATGCGTGCCTTAGCGGAGATCTGAGGAGGTTAGCAAGCAGTGCAGGCGCCGAGCGTGAAACACAAGGTTGCTCTGACGGTCGAGGGGCGGAGGAGATGATAAGGAGAGGCACTCGGAGTCTCTTTGTGCAGCGGCGTGGCTCTCCGGGCTGCTGACTCACCCAGGAGCCTTAACAGAGCCAGCCTCATTCCGCCAGCTCACTTCTCTCTATCCACCTTTCATCCTCGCTCCTCTAAACAAGGAAGAGGATACATAGGCTATCTTTAAAGGGTACGCGTCAGCATTTCAACTCCGGCTGCGCGCCCTCCAGAATGCGTTATTACCAGGAAGAGATTCCATACCCTCTATCCACACTGATCCTTCTAATGCCTATTAATTCCCCTGGACCGAGCACATCCAAATACTCGACGGCCGCCCACACAGCGCCGTTACACACCAAGCTCCGGGCGTCGCTGTAGCGTGAAGGCAACCATCATAAAATCCTTGGAAGGACCGAGTAAACTTTTGCCGGTCTTGCACGCTCTCCTCACCCCCGTCGAGGTTTCACTGCAATGACCGCTGCTTCCGCCGCCGGAATAACAATTCGCACTGATCGTCCTTCGACTGAGTTAACATCCAGTGTGTGTTTTCCCTGATCGTCCCTTCCCCCTTCCCCCTTCCCCCTTCCCCTCGGTCTTGTTCGCAGTCAGGCTTTCGATCAGATTTAGCAGCTCATTTCGTAGTCGTGTTCATTTTCCGCGACAATGGCGATACCAAAAAAAAAATATGAGAAAAAAAGGAATAGAAAATTATTTCTGCCACATAAAATAACAAAAAAAAAAATCTGGCCTCTTGTAATTGAATAAAAAAACAAGACTTCAAAAAACATTTATGCTAATTCTTTCAATAAGCTCCGGTATGATTTTCCGAGGTGACAGATGGCGGGAAATTTGAGTAATTTGAGTAATTTAATAATTATATTTATATATATATATATATATATATATAAATTATATATATATATATATATATATATAATATATATATATATATATTATATTATATATATATATATATATACACGCTTCATGTTCTCGAAATCTAGGTCTTCGTTTATTCGTACTATCACAGAGACCTTCCATCTACCTCGTATATTCGGTATGCGGCGAAAGACAACGGGGTATCTGAGACTGTGTTGAGACATAAAGCTTTATCTATAAATGACCAACGCTATCGGAATTTGATACCTTTTCATTATTGCACTGCGTGATGACTCAGATATGATAGCTCCCACTACAAGATATAATCAAACGAATTACTCTTTTAAAATAAATAAACGAGGGCGCATGTGCGTATTATATGTGTGCGTGTGCTTGTGGGTTTTACCGAATAACTCTAGCTTTCCTTTTATAAACAAAATATATCCATCTGATGTACAAAACCACCAACAGCTCAATCTAACCAACACGCATAATTGCAAACTAAAGACAGAAAGAGAGACAGGTAGAACGGCTGTGCATCATAAAAGCTCAAAAATGAGATTCATAAATATACGGCTACGACACCTGACTCGCCAGTCATTGCGTTTACGGGGAATGAACGGCGACCACAGGCTCTTCAAGCTCTAGATGGTCCTCTAGCGTGTTCAATTGAGACCTATACTTGCTATTGAGAAACATTTTCATTCATTTTTCCTTTTGTTTATATTCAACTTACAGAGAAGACCGTGTAAACAAAATCTCGAGGAGAAATCTCACTCTACATTCATGAACAATACAGTACCAGGAGGAGACAAGTTGCATGCCACTTTCATAGACTCCTCACCACGTAAGTTCCTGTTCATTCATGGCCTTCGGTTACGAGAACCATGGCCGTGACGTTATTCAACAATGTACTTGAGTCGGGATCTGAACATTACCATAATTGCTGGAATGAGAATAAACTTTATAATACTGTACCTGATAAATGATTTGCGTGGGATTCTGACGGAGGCGCGAGGGATGTGACACGCTGCCAGGGACGGACAGAATCTGAAGGGCACCTGTGGCCCCTGTAAGGCTTCGCGGACGCTCATGGGTTCCCACGCCCACGAGGCGCCCCCATCATCTCGTCCACAGGGACTCAGAGTTTCGCGAAAGTCCCGCGAGCGCAAAAACTCTGATGGCCTAATAGCGGCCGACGACTTGGTCCTGCGAGGAGGGTCGTGAGAGCGGCCGGAGTTGCGGCTCGCCCGCACGAAGTACTGCGCCGATTCGTCCTGGTAGCTCCTCCGGCGGGGCGGCCCGTAGCCCTCATTGTGGGAGTCCCTGGAAGGGCGTAAGTAATCCTGGAGGGGCTCCCGTAGGGGCGGGCCTTTCAGATCAGGGTACGAGGCTCCACGCTCGTACGCCAGCACGGGCGCCATGTCGTACCAGCCTGAGTCCTTGTCTCTGTACCCACTCGGGGAGTCACACGCTACAATGTGGGCGAAAGATGAAGCCATCACTTTTATAAGCACTATCACTCATAATTACACTTTACAACAGCACATAAAGCAGATTGAAGCCTGGAGATAAACATCTCAAGACATGACAGGCAGAGCATGCGATAGCCAACAGGTGTGGGCACCAACTGAGACACAAACACTGGCTACCACATCTGCTGCTTTGGCTATTGTCCACGCTTATTACTCGTTGTGAAATCTCTTATCGCTTATCTGATACGACAAGTAATTCCGTGGAACTCTCGAATTGATTCATGACGAGGATCTGGCACACATGTCACTATTGGCACTCTAGGAAGTCATTGCTTCTGCGGCGTGAGTGGGGCGTAGTATGCGTAGCGATTCCGCTTACTTAATGATCAATATATCGATAAAAAAAAGTTTTTTGCAAAACATGTCAGACATCTCATACTATGCTTACACTTGGGAAGGAGAGAACGATAAAAAGATTATGTGTGTGTATATATATATATATATATATATATATATATATATATATATATATATATATATATATGTATATATATATATATACAAGGAGAGAGAGAGAGAGAGAGAGAGAGGGAGAGGGTAGCAGGAGGGGAGGGAGAGGGTAGCAGGAAGGGAGGGAGAGGGTAGCAGGAAGGGAGGGAGAGGGTAGCAGGAAGGGAGGGAGAGGGTAGCAGGAAGGGAGGGAGAGGGTAGCAGGAAGGGAGAGGGGGAGGGAAGGAGGGAGGGAAGGAGGGAGGAAGAGGAGGGAAGAAGGGAGGGAGAGAAGAAGGGAAGGATAGAAGAAGGGGGAGAGGGAAGAGGGAAGGGAAGGAAGGTAGGAGGGAAGGAAGGAAGGAAGGAAGGGAGGGAGGAAGAAAGGTAGAAAGGGAGGGAGAGTGTCATGTGATTAATCTCGCAGCCTCCTCCCTACTTCCCACGCTACGCATAGCGGGAGCTCCGACGCAAGTAAACAGCCCAGCACCTCAGAATGTTATTGATAACAGAAACTCAAACAGCCTCGTTCCCATCCCCCCCACCCCCACCACCACCCTCATCCCGAAAGGCTTAGTTCGGATGACGCCATGTGCAGGACGAGGAGGAAGGCTGGGTCTTCGCTGATCACGTTCTGCCATACAGTCATCTCGCGCCGGCCGCTGCGTCAACGGGACTTGGTGCGACGCGCGGCCGGGCCCTGCAGGGGGTCCCACCCGTCGCGCTTCTTTTCATCACTCATAGAGCTTCTCGCTCCGGTAAATGCACAGACAAGCCAATACAAATAGGAAGACTCTAGACAAAATCCTGTTACGCACAAACCCATAAATATTGTTTATCCAAGTGCGTTGTCATTCGCAAGCGGAAAGGCTTTTAATGATGCACCCTCCCTGAAGGCGGCGGCCAGACGAGCTCCATCAGCGCCACCTGTTGGCCACGCCGGGCGGCCAGGAAAAATAGCCCGTCTTTGTGCGGAATCCTGAGCAGTTAATCCATCCTTAATGCGCGCCATAAATAACGCAAAGGAGTGAGGCCGTAGGTAGGAGCCATCACAACACATCCATGACACATCTGCCGCCACCGACAGGATGGTGACGGGTCATCGTACGGGACCCTCGCCCTACAGACTTCCTTCTCGCAAAACGGTCCTGATTCGTCGACAAACGGCAAAGATTGCACGATATCGACAATCGATATCTAATACCAGACCGGCTCTGACGGTGACGCGATATGGGAGTTTACTGGAAATCAACGATCGCAATTGCCCGTATTTTTACTATTCGATAACGTCGCCGACTGACAGAAATGTCTATCAATTTCTCATAACCTCTCGTACTCTTCGCACAAGACAATAACACCAATTGCAATAAGCTGAGCTCCTTCTATAAAACACAAAAACAAATGTGGCCTGTGCTGATTATCATTATGCCACGTGAGCAGCATGTGAACGCAAGGGAGTTTCGCAAGGTTAATGCCACAGCGATGGCCTGTCGAAGATTAAGTCAGAAAGAAAAGGGAGAAGACCGGGAGAGTCGACTAGGAAGGGGAGAGGGAAGAGGATGAAAAAGAGGAGGGAGAGAGAATGAGAGGGAAAAGGGAGGGTGAAGAGGAAGAAGAGTGAAGAGGAGAGGAGAGATAAAGGGAAGGGAAGGGAAGGGAAGGAAAGGGAAGGGGAGAAGGGAAGAAAGAGAAAGGAGTATGAGTAGGAATAAGGAGGAGGAGGAGGAGGAGAAGAAGGAGGAGGAGGAGGAGGAGGAGTAGGAGGAGGAGGGAGGGAGGGAGAGAGGGGTGAGGGGGAGGCAGGGAGAGAGAGAGGGAGGGAGGGAGGGAGGGAGGGAGGGAGAGGGGGAGGGAGGGAGGGAGAGAGAGAGAGAGAGAGAGAGAGAGAGAGAGAGAGAAGGAGAAGGAGAGAGAGAGAGAGAGAGAGGAGAGGAGAGAGAGAGAGAGAGAGAGAGAGAGAGAGAGAGAGAGAGAGAGAGAGAGAGAGAGAGAGGAGAGAAAGATGAGAGAGAGAGAGAGAGAGAGAGAGAGAGAGAGAGAGAGAGAGAGAGAGAGAGAGAGAGAGAGAGAGAGAGAGGAGAGAGAGAGAGAGAGGGGGAGGGAGAGAGAGAGAGGGGGGGGAGATAGGGGTAATGGAAATGGAGAGGAAGGGGGAGAGGGTAAGAGAGAAGAAAGGTTAAACGTTCCGCCCACCTTTTCCCCTAACTTCCTCATTTCCTCATCTTCCGTTCCCACAGGGCGCGGGCAAGGTGACACCGTGTACACGAAAACAATTAAGGAAAGTGGCAGTTTCGACAGGGCTCCCCTTCAGTGCCAAGGTCTTGAGCGAGGGCAACGAAACGAGACTCTGAATTCATAACGAAATTGAGAAAGAAAAAAAAAACACCCGAACGCAAAACAACGAAGGAAAAGGGGGACAAATTAATGAGAAAAAAATACGAAGCCACGTATTTATAGGTATTTAGTGAATCGAATACCTACGTACGGAGCAGGGCCAGGCACCAGGCGCAAGTGTCCCCAGGCGGGTAAGAGTTACCTGCTAAGCGCGTGCATACACTTCCCTCATTACAGCGTCTGACCATAATGCTTATTTTACAACACAGGAACTGATTTCTCTACGACCACAGCCTATACCGTTTCCCTTCCCCCCTCTCCCGCTTCCTCACGCTATTCATCAGGAAGTAAAAACAAATACTTCGAGATAAAACACTAATAGAAAAAAACGAACAAGTATCTTCAAAAATATATATATCATTTAAATACGGGAGAAATTTAATTACGAGTCGTTTGGGATATCTAACAGCTAATATTTCTAAAAAACAACAACAACCAAACGATAAACCGGACACAGATACAGACCCACAAAAGAGAGAGAGAGAGAGAGAGAGAGAGAGAGAGAGAGAGAGAGAGAGAGAGAGAGAGAGAGAGAGAGAGAGAGAGAGAGAGAGAGAGAGAGAGAGAGAGAGAGAGAGAGAGACACAGAGAGAGAGAGACACAGAGAGAGAGAGACACACAGAGAGAGAGAGACACACACAGAGAGAGAGAGAGAGAGAGAGAGAGAGAGAGAGAGAGAGAGAGAGAGAGAGAGAGAGAGAGAGAGAGAGAGAGAGAGAGAGAGAGAGAGAGAGAGAGAGAGACAGACAGAGAGACAGAGAGACAGAGAGACAGAGAGAGAGAGAGAGAGACAGAGAGACAGAGAGAGAGACAGAGAGACAGAGAGAGAGAGAGAGAGAGAGAGAGAGAGAGAGAGAGAGAGAGAGAGAGAGAGAGAGAGAGAGAGAGAGAGAGAGAGAGAGAGAGAGAGAGAGAGAGAGAGAGAGAATGAAAGAAAGAAAGAAAGAAAGAAAGAAAGAGAAAGAGAGAGAAAGAGAGAGAGAAAGAGAAAGAGGAAGGAAGTGGTCTAGAAAATTTAACGTACAACCTCGCGTGCGGCGCCCGGACGCCCAATCCCCGCCCTCCCCCGCCCGGCCCCCGTCTCACGAGTGACCCAAACAATAAAGACGAATTAGCTGTGGTACCCTGACCCTAGCACCGCCACCTACCGCCGCCGTAACACCTGTCCAAGTCTCCTGAGGTTTCGACCTTGGATCGGTCATGCTCAGGCCGGCCGGGGGGAACGAGGAAAAAAGGAGCAGCTCTCGGATAGGTAAAGGTGACAACTGAATAAAAATGGAAACAATGGAAATGAAAACGAAACAAAAAACGATGGAGAAAATCGAATAAATCGCCAATGTTACACACCCACATGCATACAATTTTGTGGCGGGGGAGGGAAGGAGGGAGGGAGGATGGGGGAGGGGGGAGGAGCGCGGGGAGAGAAAGAGAGAAAGAAAGAATGAAAGAGAGAGAGAAAGAGAACAGGAAATAAAACCAAAGGAAAGAAAATACGAATATCGACGCAAGCAAAAGGATTTCGAAAGGCGATTACAGGAATCTCCCTTCGGTTGGGCGTGATGGGCGCGTGGGATCGAAGACGCAGCGTAGGATGGATCCTTCCCACACCCTCCTCCTCCTCTTACTCCATGCAGGCCCTAGCTCAGCGCCCCCGCCTAAGCTACCCATGGCACTTCCTCTTACGTCCAGGGGGTAATTTCCAGCCTTCGGTTCACTACATTGGCCCATAAACGATTGATTTCCGTGAAGGCTGAGGGACTGCTGAAGATTTTAACATCAAATGATTTCTTGTTATATACTATTGCTGAACTAAGGGTGCATCTACCAAAATCTTCCTTAAATTTCATGCATGTACAAGTGTGTGTGCGCGCGCGCACTCACGTGTGTGTGTTTGTGTGTGGGAGCGCAAGCACGATTGTATATGACAAAGAGAGAGAGAAATAACAGGAAAGGGGTGGTAGGAGAAAACGAGAAAGATCAAGCCAGCGTGTGTGTGTGTGTGTGTGTGTGTGTGTGTGTGTGTGTGTGTGTGTGTGTGTGTGTGTGTGTGTGTGTGTGTGTGTGTGTGTAAGTGTGTGTGTGTAAGTGTGTGTGTGTGTGTGTAAGTGTGTGTGTGTGTGTAAGTGTGTGTGTGTGTGTGTGTGTGTGTGTGTGTGTGTGTGTGTGTGTGTGTGTGTGTGTGTGTGTGTGTGTGTGTGTGTGTGTGTGTGTGTGTGTGTGTGTGTGTGTGTAAGTGTGTGTGTGTGTGTGTGTGTGTGTGTGTGTGTGTGTGTGTGTGTGTGTGTGTGTGTGTGTGTGTGTGTGTGTGTGTGTGTAAGTGTGTGTGTGTGTGTGTGTGTAAGTGTGTGTGTGTGTGTGTGTGTGTGTGTGTGTAAGTGTGTGTGTGTGTAAGTGTGTATGTGTGTCAGTGTGTGTGTGTGTAAGTGTGTGTGTAAGTATGTGTGTGTAAGAGTGTGTGTGTAAGCGTGTGTGTGTGTGTGTGTGTGTGTGTGTAAGCGTGTGTGTGTGTGTGTGTGTGTGTGTGTGTGTGTGTGTGTGTGTGTGTGTGTGTGTGTGTGTGTGTGTGTGTGTGTGTGTGTGTGTGTGTGTGTGTGTGTGTGTGTGTGTGTGTGTGTGTATGTGTGTGTGTGTGTAAGTGTGTGTGTGTGTGTGTGTGTGTGTGTGTGTGTGTGTGTGTGTGTGTGTGTGTGTGTATAAGTGTGTGTATAAGTGTGTGTTTAAGTGTGTGTGTAAGTGTAAGTGTGTGTAAGTGTAAGTGTGTGTAAGTGTAAGTGTAAGTGTGTGTAAGTGTGTGTGCAAGTCTAAGTGTGTGTGTAAGTGTAAGTGTGTGAAAGTATAAGTGTAAGTTTAAGTGTGAGCGCGCTTGTGAGTTGATGGTTAAATAATGTGTAGATCATTCCTTCTCCTCCGCAACCCATCAAACTTCCCTCGATACTTGACGGAGGCTCCGTTCCTCGTTAACTGAAGGAAATACACATCGATGACGTCACAAACTCCATATCGACTTATGGCAAAAGGCCAAACATGTTTTTTGAGGCCCAGCTCCTGACTCCAGGGCGCGCACTTCAAGGCCACGTTGCCTCATTCCGCGAGATTATAGCCAAAGGTACAATGCATTTTCGCCACACGCACTTCGCCATTCTTCGCACTCCGAAAAATTTGAATTCGCACTACGTGGTCCTAATTCGCACTGCGTTCTTTTACGGGCCGAGCTCATACTTCATGCTGGGTAGGAGGCAAGCAGCTGTGGCGACGCGTGCGCAATGTCGAAACCAAATTCCGCCTTTAAAAGACATGGCTAAATAGCTGCTTCGACATATAAAGTCTTTTTTCTTGTTTATATTCTCGGCACCACAGTCTGACAACAGCCTTTTTCCATGCTAGTTGCAGAGGAGTCCTTAGCACTTATTCACTCACTTATATTTATGTATTTTGGGTTGTTTGTTTGTTTATTGGTAGATGGGGAGGGGTATGAAAGCCTATTGTATATGTAGAAATTAATCTTAATTGCCTCATCCGCATATTAACACTTCACTTCCTTATCAATTTCTATTTCAAAACCAAGACGAACACATATAATTCTTGAATCACAATAATTTTCTTAATTGTAGTATAATTATCACATCACAACTATACGAGTTTCCATATTTAAAGATCCATTTCAGAAATTTAAATTTGCAATTACTAGGAGCAAACACAGCACATGCCCGCAAAACGAACAAAACAGATGTGCACGCGGCGACCAGGTGTACAAACAGAAGCCAGGTGCACACAGCGGTGGTCGCCCACTGACCAACACAGAGCGCGTCCTCTCACCGCGGTGGCTCGAGCCAGAATGAACAAGCAGCTCCGACTCCCCTCCCCCAGCCCTGGCCACGGCGCCCCCCCCCCCTCACCCTAACCCCTTCGTCATCTACCTTCCTGCTGTTATCGCGCTGACGACTTGTTACAGCGTGTGTACATAACAGAGCCGCGAGTACAACGCTAGCGTGCGGCGCCGCCACCTGGAGCAAAAGAGCGGCCAGCACGAAGGCGACTCCCCGAACTGGGTCGAGCGTGAACGCTACCCGGCCAAGACACGGCCTCATGTAAAACAAATTATCCACCATTTGTTTTACATCGATAACTCGCCATCCCGGCGTGATCCAGCGGAGACGCCGCGGGTATGATCCATGGAGGCGATGTTGGCTGAACACGCCACACCTGGATCGAGTGAGGGAGATGGACTGAACTGTACTCGACAATAGGCAAGAGGCAGATGTACTTGCCATAATGGTGACCAGAACGTGGATCTCGCTGTCATAACATTACATTGCTGAAACGGTCGTTCAGAAGAAAAAAATCCTTGCAAATAAGACAGGTACATTAAGCACTGTTATTACCTGTTTTAAGTGGAACTTATTCAACCACTTGTTACCGCCCGATACCTGTTACATCACCTGACCCGACATATTGCATCACGACATATATTAATGAACCTGATGGTAGTGTTGCCATTAAAGGGGCGAAGCGCTATGCAATTCAAAACTGGTGCAAGATAAACATGGCCCTGAAAGCACCGGTAATCTGCAGTTATGAACTGACGTGTCGGTACTTTGTGCAGGAGTAATTCTAAAAAATATGTCTAAGTCTGGCAAATCTTACTTTAGGCTGTGATGCTATAGAATTTGGACAAAATTCGTGCAAAATAAAACATGACGACGAACTAGCTGGAGAAAGGAGGGTGAAAGGAAGAAGGAAGCAACACGTATCTTGCAAGCAGATAAGGAGTAAGAAAGAAACGAGTGGATCACAATTGCAATATGAATACATGACAATGAAACAAAAGAGAGAGAGAAAAAAAGAATATACAATACGAACGCAGCAAGTAACAACCCTTCTACATGATAGCAAATCCACGACCTACCACTAACGCCCTCTCCCTCGCGCCCTGTCATAAGGCTCAAGTTCCGATGCAGAATCCTTTTATAACTAAAACGCTCCGATGAATAACATTATTCGTCCCTGATACACAGAACTGAGCGCAAGTCACGTCTCTGTCGCACAGGATACTTAATCCGTGCTAACATAAATGTACCGCTCTTCGCCATGGACAAAGATCTCCCTTTGGAAACGTAACTAAATCCATACCGTCTTTTTTTTTACATGACAAAAGCCGAACATGAACTGAATAAAATGTACATTAGGAAAAGACACCGTAATCTCCTTAGCAAGATCAAAACAAAAGCTCTATCTCGAAAAAATGACAAAACCTAGAACATAACACTAAAAAAAAAACGCCTGTCTCATACCTAAGGCTTCGCCCTCATGAAAACGTAAATACAGCCCAACTCATAGGAACACGTTGCACACTCGCTGACGAGAATACGGCGGCACAACACATATCCTCCTGGCAGGAACAGACCACCTTCTCCTCCTACGACTTTTCTTTTCTGTTCAATTCCCTTCTCTTCTCGTCTCTTCCCTTCCCTCTTTCCTTCCTATTCTTCCTTTGTTTCCCCTTCACTTACCTCTCCCTTCCCTCACTTTCTTTCCCTATTCCTCTCTTGTCTGTTCAAGTCTTCTCTTATCTGTACTTCCTAACCCCTCCTGTATCATCCCATCCCGACCGATCCAACCCCATCCAATCTCATCTCCTATCCTGCAATCCATCGGTCTCTCTTCTCGTCTTTTGTTTCCTTCCCTTCCCTTCACTTTCCCTCCTCTCCCCCCCACCCCCGTCCAACCCCGAAGGCGAGCATGTATCACAGCGCGAGATGCAACATTGCACAATATACACCTGGGTAGCGAGCACCTGAGCCACCAGGCACAGCCACGGCCCAGAACAGGTCATGGCATGGCCGGCGAAGTGTTCTCATGGTTCATGGTGATCCATCTCGGCCTTGGGGGTTGTGGGGTGGGGTTCTGGTGTGGGGTTGAGTGGTGGGGGGTTGTGGGGAAGGGGATTCTAATGGGATTATGGTGTGGGTTGAGGATCTGGCACGGGATGGGGGTCTGGTATGGTGTAGGGGAGGAGTGGAGCGCCGGGTAAGACTTACCGTGCAACATATATATATACACACACACACAGCTTTCACTTGCAACCACTTTTCAAGGAACTGCAACAAAAGTTGAATAATGCTTGGAAAGGGCCATAAAAAACGAAAGAAAGAAACGATAAAAGTGAAAATGAAAATAATTCACATTACTGGAAATAAAACAAGACGGAAGTAGTTGTCATAACGTAATACAATAAAAAATACTATAATGAAAGAGAGTGAATTGAAGTGCATAAACAGACAAAAAAAATAACACACACAAACACCCATCACGGGATTTCCTCTGTTTTTAGTACGTCTACAATTCATGGAATCCATTGTCGTGGCTGACAAAAACAGTAAGATGTTTACACAGTATCTTTTTCCTAGTTGATATCCTCCTCTCTTCTCTCCCCTCTCTCTCTTCCCCACTCTTTCCCTTACTCACTCACTCACTCTTTCCCTCTATCACCACCTCTCACCCCCTATTTTCTTTCTGTCCCTCACCCCTTTCCTCTCTTTTTTCCTCACTCACTCTCTCTTTCTCTCCATTCATCTCATTCTCTCCCTCTCACGCTTTTCCTCCCTGTCGTTGCTCCTTTCACGCATACTCATTCTCCCATTCACAACACATACTCTCACACTCACAACAAATATTCAGTCTCACACTCACAACAAATATTCAGTCTCACACTCCCAACACATCCTGACTCTCACATTCACTCTGACAACACATCCTTGCTCACACTGACAACACATCCTGACTCTCACACTCACCCCCATTCTATCTCTCCGCCACACCTATCCTGCAACGCAATGGAATATTACCACGAGAAGAGCAGCGTCAGTATCATTCGGCCGCGATAAACAATCCTTGAATAACCGGCACGTGTTATGCGAGCTTGTAAACTTCCCTCATGTGTACTTACTGAGACAAAAATAAAATAAGTGTGAACCAACAGGTCTCTTGCGTAAGTGTGTAGGCCGTACATGTTAGTATGATGACTCGCCAGTGTTAGCGTGAGGATGAAAACTGCGAGGGATTCCTAACACGAGCGAGCGTGAGAAGGAGCGCTTTTGAAGAACAGCAGAGAAATCGGGGAGGAGGAGGAAGAGGATGGAGGAGAAGGAAGAGGATGGAGGAGGAAACCGATGGGGAAGAGGATGGAGGAGGAAACCGATGGGGAAGAGGATGGTGGGGGAGGAGGGTGGTGGGGGAGGAGTAAGAGAAGAAAAGGATGAGTACTGGCAGGATGATGCAGGATGAGACGGCTGTATCCCCGGGACAAGACAGTCGCCGCCGTGCCCTTGAGAGGAGCTGGCCGTATGACGCGGATGCCACGGCGGAATAACAATGGCGTCATTGGTAAGGCTTCCTGGATCGACTGATCTCCAGGAGGATCTCTCGCTCAGGATTTCTCTGTCGCCGAGTGCTGACGCGAGGATTTCTCGGGAGATAAAACGATGGAGTATGTTTACCTCTTCAGGTCACAGATGAACATACATGCCATATATGCACACGCCCGCGCACACACACACACACACGCACACACACACACACACACATACATACATACATACACACACACACAAACACATACACACATACACACTAGCAAACAAACAAACAAAAAAACTAAAAAGCGAAGTTAATTAATAAACAAACAGACGAAATTACACGACCGAACAAATTAACTACAAAAAAATCGCAAACCGTAATACCACCAAGAACAGCACCGCCATTACACCTCATAACCCTTAGACCCCAACCAAAATACGTGCGCGAGGCCGAGCGAGCCCCGGCCAGGTAAGCGCGGGTGCCAGGCCAGGCGAGAGTGCATAATCCAAGCCATTTAACATTCAGGTCACGGCAAGCACCTCAGCTTCCAGTGTAAGAGTAATCTCCTCGCCCCCCCCCCTCTTACCCGAATACCCAACACAGCTTTGACCCTCCCCTCCCCTTCCCTGCCTCTGCTCCCCTCTCACCCCATCCCCTCCCTTCCTCCTCCTCATCCTCCACCCCATGTTCCCCTGCCCTCATACTGCCAGTACCCTACCATGCTTCTACCCTGCTCTTACCTATAACCTACCCTACTCTACCCTCACCCATGCTACCCCTCACACCCCATCCCCGAGTTATCTGGCTCGGTTGGCCTAATATGGCTTTCCTTCGTTAGATAATGTAATATGACAGTTTGATTTATTTACTGTAACGTGATTGGTCACAGTAGCAGTATAATCTCACCCTTATGGTGATTTCCCTAACAAGGCCCCTGTACAATATACATTATTCATGAGACGTAATAACACCTTTTCATTCTAAGTAAAAAAAAAAAAACATACATGAGCGCTCTTCGATACACCAAAAGAAAGATATACTTGAACACATACGATGCCACGAGAATACACGCACATACATAATACACATACATACTAAATGACCTGTGTAAGATGACGCTCATCAAAACACCAACACTCCAACAGACAAAACAACAAACACACAAAACTCCCCGCCCCAACAACAACACAGAGAAATAAAAAAATGGAAGGTAGAAACCAGGTTAGCCTTTTTTTCTATGTCATTCAAACGCCCCCAAGAATCCAGTGAAAGTCTGGAGAGCGTCAATCAAGAGAAACAATAGGGAACCCTCACGACCGTGGTCACTCTCTCGCATGCCCCTAGACTGTAATTAAGATTCCGAATAGTCGATGCCTTGATGTGTCGTGAGCTTAGGAAAGACGGAAATGTGAATCCAAAAGACAAAAAAGAATATATATATGATTTCTATACTTGTACTTTATTTTAATGCTCGAGGGGATTTTTTTTTCTAAATGACACACTTTAAAAAAAAGAATGTCACGCCATTAAAATGGTCGCACCGTATATATCCGAGTCAGAAAGCAAAACATGCAGATTTGGTGATTTAACACTAGCTCCACGCCTCGGTGAAATTTCATTTTGTGTGCCTAGTGTGAACAATGGGCGTGTGAATGAGGCATGGGCGATGGGGGGCGGCGTGATGACTAATCGTAGGCAAGGAAGGGGAGGGGAGGGGGAGGGGGAGGGGAGACGGGCGTGGTCAGGATATCCGTGGGCGGAGGCAAAGCACTGGGGCTCGCTGCTAACACGTACCAATTATGATTCTCATTTTTAATTCAATCCGCTTTCGACGTTTCACGTTCCGCCTGAGGATGTCAGAGCGCTCTTTCCATTCCTTTGGCTGGATGCTGGGGCTGTGCGTGAGGCGATTCGTAATTGCTCGCTGATCGTTTCATTCGATAAATAAAAGAGATAATTTCTCATTTCGCCTTTTTGTTTCTCGTCTTCTCTCGCTCTCGCTCTCGCTCTCTCTCTCACTCTCTCATTCTCTCACTCATTCACTCACGCACTTATCCACTCACTCACTTACTCATCCACTCACTCACTAACTCACTCACACTCACTCATTCTCTCTTATCGTTTCACATCAGTCGTGTATGTTCATGAATAAAATTCCGAGAAATTCAGATAAAATTTCTCTTTGGCATGA
>NW_028234426.1:31213563-31226063 GCF_977035675.1 Penaeus japonicus | reverse complement strand
TGATAATAATACGTATACACTTAAGTGTTTGTTTATGCTGTACCATATATATGAAGTCCATGAAAAGTGGAATACAATCTGCTATCAAAAGTTATAACAACCAACACATCTACCAATCAACCAACTATCCTTAAAACCTCCTGAACATATCCTCCCTTAAATCAGCTGGAGAAAAAAAAAAGAAAAAAGAAAACGAAACCCAACATCCTTCCCGTGATTAAAGTCTGTCAAGGCAGGCTAACAAGGCAGGGCTACTCGGCATATCATTTATACTCCCTTATTCGGCAAAAGACCAACCACAATTCGGCGACAAACACAATCTGTAACGGTTGAGAGTCGCGGGGGGGAGTCAAAGGAGTCGCCAAAGGTACCCAAGATTGTATTTAAATAAAATGAAATAAGAAATAGACACTACTACTACTACTTATAATAATAATAATAATGATGATAATACAATAACGATAAAAAATATAAATAAACAAAAAACAAGAGATAATTAAAATAGGTCACGTACCAACAACGGTGCAAGGGGAGGGGTGGAAGGGTCAAAGAAGTCACCGCTAAAGGTACCCGAGATTGTTAAAATAAAAATAATAAATTAAATGAATAATAATAATATCAATACCAAAACCAAAATATAAATAATAAATAAAAGATGATCAAAACTTGGACACGTAGCAACAACGGTGCCACTTAGGACGGACTCTCCCAGCGACAGAGGGCGAGGGATCTTGCTGGTATGCGGTAGAATGCCTGGGACTAGGATTCGCCCCCTTTTTTCCCCTCGGCTTCTGGACTCTCAGGATAACCTTGCAAGGCTAAACACGTGCCTCTTTCTTTTGTTCGACTGACTCAGAAGGGATTCTGCGTTAGTTTTTTGTTTTTATGTACGTTTACACAAGCGTCAACAATAATAATGATAAGGGTTATAATAGTAATAGCAATAGTAATAATAATAATGATAATAATGATGATGATGTTGATAATAATAATAATCATAATAATAATAATAATAATAATAATAATAGTAATAATAATAATAACAATAATAACAGAAGAATAACAATAAAATGATGTTGATGTGATAATGATTATGATGATGATGATGATGATAACAATAATAATAAAAACAATAGTAACAATAACAAAATCACAGTAATAATAAGAAGAAGCAATAATAATAAAAATAGATATAACAGAAATATCAGTAAATGGCCATAATAAAACTGTTTCGTTGTATGGTTTTCATGTGTGTATATAATTTTGAAATTAATCATCAGCAGTATATCAGTCCATATATACACATATATGTATATATAGGTATATCTATGTGAGCATCTTCTCAAATTATGTGTATGCATAAAAACTATATATAAACTATATCATAGCAAAAGCTGCACGTATGCGCAATAACCGGTATTAGCCAGTCTTCAATCCGCGATTGACCTGCCAAGGGTCGGGTTATTTCCTGAATGGAAAGTAATCATTTAATTAACTGTCTAACGATGTTAAGGCCAATAGAACCGAGTTCGCTCTCATGACATTCTCATAAGTCGCTTTATATTGCAATAATAGGAGAAGGGGGATTGCAATTTCAAGAATTTTCTGTTGTGTCTTTAAAGTGAGAGAATCTCAGTTGAGAAATGTTGTAAGCGTAATTTCTTATATGATATTCTAACCTTTTTTTCTATCACATTTTTTTTTCTAAAATCACTGTAATTAAATCTTGTATACATCTGAGAAGGGCCATGCCGTCATTTATGTTGTTATTTGGATAATTAAGCATAACAGTATGTGCCAATATTCCTACAATATGAAATGGTTTGTATATAATATTCGTATTCTCTTCTTTTAATTCCAATGCAATTCTAATAATTTGATGTTTCGTTAGAATTCGTCGCAAACTGAATCAAGTCTTACATTTTAGTCACCCTCTTCACTTCCAAAGAAAACGAGGCAAAGTGTGGTTTCTCCGTTTTCTCTTACTTTTCATCGGTAACGAATTTAAATTGAGAAATCTGATAACGTACAAACGTACATAAATACATACATACATACATACATATATACATATTAACATATATATATATATATATATATATATATATATATATATATATATACTTTATATACATATACACGCACATAAACATTACATATACAGAAACAGACAGACAAACATAACACCGAAGCAGTTACAGATATAGACACATACGGAGACACAGACGCAAAGAACATTAATTATTCCAAAGAGCATCTCAGAATACCTGGCCGCAAGCTAAAAAATATCTAGCCACAAGGGAAACACCGAAAGAGAAATGCGGGAAACCTCGCGATTCCTTACGTTCTCTTTCCCGCCTTGAAAAGCCATAGGAGCACCAGTGTTGGCTCAAGCTTTTCCCTCAATTCGCCTTTATTCCGAGCCCTCTCCGCTGCCCCTCCCGGTGCCAGGCCGAAAAATCACGAACGTTACTGTGCATTATGGGTCCCTTTACGGTCTGGGTGAGATCTCGTGCGTGTGCGTGTATGCGTGTGCGTGTGCGTGTGCGTGTGCGTGTGCGTGTGCGTGTGTGTGTGTGTGTGTGTGTGTGTGTGTATGTGTGTGTGTGTGTGTGTGTGTGTGTGTGTGTGTGTGTGTGTGTGTGTGTGTGTGTGTGTGTGTGTGTGTGTGTGTGTGTGTGTGTGTGTGTGTATGTGTTGTGTGTGTGTGTGTGTGTGTGTGTGTGTGTGTGTGTGTGTGTGTGTGTGTGTGTGTGTGTGTGTGTGTGTGTGTGTGTGTGTGTGTGTGTGTGTGTGTGTGTGTGTGTGTGTGTGTATGTGTGTGTGTGTGTATGTGTGTGTATGTATGTGTGTGTGTGTGTGTGTGTGTGTGTGTGTGTGTGTGTGTGTGTGTGTGTGTGTGTGTGTGTGTGTGTGTGTGTGTGTGTGTGTGTGTGTGCGCGTGCGCGTTTTATGCTTATGTTTGCGTGTGTTTGAGTTTGCGTGTGTGTGCGTTTGCGTGTGTGTGCGTATCTTATGTGTAGCGCCAATTGATTACAATCGCAATCTCCCTTCATTATCAAATGAGCATAGCCTATTAAAGCTGGGTAATGAGTTTATGTTAATAAAACACGATACAAAGCCTTTTTTCTACAGATTTAATGACATATTTGTAATAATAAGTCCTGACCTCAACTGTCTATTTACTGGCACGTGTTAAACATTCGCTCTAGCCTATCTGTATTTACTTCACATTACCATATACGATTACCACATAACCTTCTGTTAGGAGCGGACACTGCTATTTTCCTATGTGCACTTCCTTTCCTACTTTTCCCTCTTCCCAACCTAGACATTACGCAAACGTGTGACTCATGGCACAGAGAGATTTTATCACAATTTCTTGGAAGTTTATACAGGAACATACGCTACTGATGTGTGAAATTATGAGAGAAAGAGAAAGAGAGAGAGAAAGAGAGAAAGAGAGAGAGAGAGAGAGAGAGAGAGAGAGAGAGAGAGAGAGAGAGAGAGAGAGAGAGAGAGAGAGAGAAGAGAGAGGGGGGGGGGGAGAGGGGAGGAGAGAGAGAGAAGAGAGAGAGAGGAGGGGGGGAGAGGAGAGGGAGAGAGAGAGAGAGAGAGAGAGAGAGAGAGAGAGAGGAGAGAGAGAGAGAGAGAGAGAGAGAGGAGAGAGAGGAGAGAGGGAGAGAGAGAGAGAGAGAGAGAGAGAGAGAGAGAGAGAGAGAGAGAGAGAGAAGAGAGAGAGAGAGAGAGAGAGAGAGAGAGAGAGAGAGAGAGAGAGAGAGAGAGAGAGAGAGAGAGGGGGGGGGGAGAGAAAGATAGATAAATAGATAGATAGACAGATAGAGAAAGAGGGAAAGAGAGAGAAAGATAAATAGATAGATAGATAGATAGATAGAAGTAAACGAAGCAAGAGGAAACCTACAAACAAAGCAAGAGAAAATACACCGACGGAGAGAAAGACAGAGAGAAAAACACAATAAAAAACGAGAGACCCAAAGAGAAATCATGTATTCTACAGCGCACGGGAAGCCATCCGACCTTCTGTGCATTATTATTCAGCCATCGGGCAGCGTGCCATGAATTCTGAAACAAACTGGGTCGCAATTTTCCCTCCCAAACGTAATTACAACGTCAATACTCAGTGACGCGCTTCATCAAAAGACCACAATGTATTCCCTTCTCATTTCATCTATTCTATTTTGTCCAATTGATAAACCGCAAAGCACCGCCAGCGCTGTCCGAAAACGGTCTAGGGAAAGAGCCATTAGGCCCTCGATTAAGGACCAAGCACGCGTTAAGGCACTCGAACCCCGTGGTATAACGAGGCCTCTGCTACCCCCCCCCCCCAAATCCTTCGACGTAAGGCCCACAGGCGTCACTACTACACACTTGTGACAGACTCATTAGCATTTGACCTATTCCCAATCCATGGCAATGGCAGAAACACCTGCATACTCTGGCACTGGCTGACTCACACTCACACCCTCCACCAACACACGCGAACACACTCATCGCATCCCCTTCTTGCCCCCATCTCACCTCTACCTCCCGATTCGATTTCCCTCTCCCACCCTTCCCCTTTATGTTTTCCCCTCTACATTCCTCTTCCTCTCTTCCTCTATCTTTCCCTTCCTCCCTTCCACATACCCCTACGCCCCTTCCACCGTCTACCTCCCTCTTCCCCTAGCGTCCAATTTTGCCTATAGCCTGTCGAACAGTGAGATTACTATGCATATCTTTATTGCAAGCGTCATGGTATTTAAACTCCAGAAATGTAAAAAAAAAAGTTGAAATATTTCCACACACTGTGCCTCCTACATGAAAAGCATTTAGAACCATCCAGCTGAAATTAAAGGATCACTCCACATCACTAAGACCCAGTGGGCGTGGGAAATTATTGTTCACGTGATACGAAATGTAACTAGGACTAGAAATTACACAATTATAATCCGGAGCATTAAACGCGAGAGCATCGGCGACCCGGGTTTCCATAAAGTGCTCTAACTCGCATTACAGCCGTGCAGCCCACATCCAAGTATACGATTTTCGACCAACGTGAGGCAAGAACCTCCGTCGGTCCTATGTACGAGGAACACCTGCGACTCACACCTGTGCCATGACTCCACTCTGTCTCTCCCTCCTCGCCGTGGCACTCATCATCACATCAACATAACATAACACCAAAGGCCATAATTTCTCTAAAACCGCACACCATACATCAATAGCATCACTTCCTCAATTGCAATCCAGCCATGCAATCATCACCACATCGCGAGAGCAAGTGGTCAGTTCGCGTGGAAAAACGACTTCTTCCATTAAGCATCATTACTTTCCAACCCTTTCCTTATCAATAATCACTATCGTTGTAGCAAATGAAAACGTCAAATCTAACCTTCTATTCCACTTTGAAACCTGTGGCAAAATATATGAGGCTCCTTTTTCTGTATCATGTTCGAAGAGACAATAAAGTCGCTTTATGCAACACTCACCATAATTTGCACGATCACCATCCGTATCTTTACCAGGAAGGATTTGCTACGTGCTGACCCTATTCCATGCCGACAGCGTGTCCTTACCTTAATATGACACTTATCTAATACTGACAATGTAAAAAAAAAAGATACATAGCTAGATTACTTAGATTGAGAATGATAGATAAACAGATAGACAGAAAGAACTCTCTCTTCCCTTCCCCCTGTAGCCAGATCACCCAGCAACCAAGGATAAAAAAAAAGATGGACACGACGACCTTCAGACCTTCAGCTTCGTAGTCATTACCTTGAAGAATTACAACTGACGCCACGGCCACGTTACTCACCACATCCCCTCCCCCTTTCCCCTCTGTCAATCTTCCTAGTCCTCTCCCTACTCCGATAATCCCATATCCCCCCCATCCCAGGCCTCCCCTCCCCCCTAAAACTACATATCCCCTCACCCTAGTACTCGTTCTCCCTCCCCTTAAAATCTCCACATACCCTTTCTTCCTCCCGCTTAAAATCACACATCTCGCCCCATTCTAGTCCCCCCTTCCCCCTTAAAATCCCACATCTCCCTCCTTCCTAGTCCCCCCTTCCCCCTTAAAATCCCACATCTCCCTCCTTCCTAGTCCTCCCTTCCCCCTTAAAATCCCACACCCCCTCCCCCTTCTATGCACCCCGTCAACATGTGATACCTAGTCTGTTGATCTATGACGCGGCCGTATTACTGGGTCATTGTCAGTGTGCCACCTCGAAACTACGCGAAATATATGGAGCAACAGGTTTTCTTCTAGTCCGAGGTCTCTGGGGTGGCAATTCGTTCGGCGGAACAGCCAGTTTACGACACCAATGGAGGACCTAATCTCAGCGGAGCCTGCATGTCATTTCTAAGAAATGAAAATACGCTGGGTCATAAATAACTTTCAAGTTTATTAAGTAATAAAAACATGCAATTTTTCAAGAAACAGAAATACCGTAAATAAGGAATGATATTCAAGTATATCATTAATATGTAATGTGTATATCCTTATTCTCCTAATCATCATTTCTCCAATCAAGACAGTTACGAAACTGCGTGTAACATATGATCGTCAAGCATATCATGTTACATCCTTCCCTGCATCGCTATAATATTTCGTTTTTACATCACGTTCTTCCTTAATCATTAGTGTTATGTCACAGTGTGTGTAGCGAATGATTGTCTAATTAATTACCGATATATACTCTTACCATCATCACTATCATTACTCATGTTATCATCAATATATTTCCCTAATCATCAATTACAGGGTGAGGGCGTGTGCTAGGGTGAGGGAATGTGGGATTTTAAGGGGGAGGAGAGGACTAGGAAAGGGGGGAGATGTGGGCTTTTAAGGGGGAAGTACATTAAATTCCACCCAATCACACGAGACACAAACCGGAAATGAAACGACCCGTACGAAACGACACCGGGACCGAACCCCGCCGAAGATACCCTCCTGCTTTATCCCTTCATCGCCCCTTCATCGCCGCCATTATCGTCCCAGGCCCTACTGAAACACCCCAGCAATCACACCGCAATCTCAGCTACTATCGCGGTTTCACTATCGATAACTATGCTGAAGCCACCGACGACATTGAAACTACGCTACAGTTTCGAATAAAGATATGGTTACGGATAAGAATAGTTGTCGAATTCTGCCATGGAAAGATAGGCCAGTATGGTGTTCCTCTTTTTCTGCCAAACTAGTGACTAGTGGCTCACTATGAGTAATATCTCGAACTCATTGTTTTCAAAAGTTTTTTTAACAACACTCAATGTGCCAAACCGATAACGATGTTCTCATTGCACACTCGATGAGGCAATCTGTATAATGTCGAATAATTACACCTCTAAACAACTTTAATAAAGCACTGCAATCACCATTTTCCAATTTCCTCTCCAAAAATTATTTTGTGCTTTGCTCAGCAAACTGAAAATAATGAAAGCGCAGAGAGAGAATCGCTTAACAAAATTTGCATAAGAAATCGTTTCGGTTGAAATTATATAACGGACCCTGGAAGTAAACAGAATACGTATGAAACTTGTAATTTTTTGGTTTTATGCTTTTTTATTTTTTATTTTTTTACTTTTTAAGCCTGTGTTTTCTTTCGCAATTTCATCAATACTCCTCCCTTTACTTTCCTTGATCTCTTTTCCTTCTCTCATATTCCACGTTCTTTGACATATTTTCTACCTTTCTGATTTTTACTTCTTTTCCCCCTCCTGCATCATCTTTTCTTCTTCGTCCATTGTTCTTATTTACCCATGGCCTGATTTACGGAACACATCATGTTAACAATAAAACACATGCGGAAAAAAACAGCGAACAATATTTATAGACGAGACTTTGTATTGACTGACTAACCATCTCCTCTCGACATACACAAACCAACATCAAAAAAATAACATCAAAATCAAACCAACATCAACTTCAATCCAAAACGCCAGGCCCAGTAGAAGTCCACCTCGAATCCAACGCAGCGACCTCTCCCAAACAAGGTCAAAAGGTCGTCCGTCCGGGAGTAACCGACCGGGCGAGCAGATGGAAAACCCGGCCCCCTATTCCAGGCAGCGGCTCCAGGTCCGAGGCAACAGTCTGGGGGAAACTTCTTCTCGAGGTCTATTCATCATATCAACCGAGGCCGTGCGCAGACGACACCCGTGCCTCGATCGCGCCAGATTGGTGGCACTTCGGTGACTCTGGCGGCGCGGCGGTGCCTGTTCGGCTCGATAAGACATTCAAAATAAATAAAAGAAGGAAAAGAAAGAAAAAGAGGTAATTGACACCTACCTTTTATGAATGCCGTTGATGTAACTGCTGTGATAACCCGAATGGTCTCTGCGGGTTGAAATAAAAATAAGGGGTCAGTTAAAAGGGCATGGCGAGGGGGATTATCAAAATAATAAAAAAAGGGGGGATGGGGATGAGGTTGAGGAGAGAGAAGGATAAATAGGAATGGAAAGGTTAGATGGGGTAAGGTGAGGAGGGGGAGGGAAGGGAAGAGGAGGGGTAAAAGAGGGAGAGGGAGGGAGGGGGAAGGAGGGAGAAAGGGAGAGAGGGAGGAGAGAGAGAGGATAGAAAGAGAGAGAGAGAGAGAGAGGGAGGAGAGAGAGAGGATAGAAAGAGAGAGAGAGAGAGAGAGGGGGGGGGGAGTTGGGAGAGAGAAAAGAGGAGACAGGAAATAAAAGAGAGGAGTGCAAAAACACGGTAAATATAAAACATACAGAAAAACTATAATGGTCAAAGAAAAAAAGTAGCAAGGAAGGGAGGGAGAAAAAGAGCAAGTTCCTGCAGCGTGTGAGCGCCGCTGCCCTGGGCGAAGTGCTATGATAGCAGTTACTACAATGGCTAGCTGGTTGGCTGCTACTGGCGGCGGGGCCCGGCTGACTCCAGCTGCCACTATTGATTTTGGCGCCGTGATCCTCTATGGCAGAGCCTCCCGCTCCGGGCAGCGCCACGGGCACCTTCCTCGGCCCTGCTTGCTGCCCGCCTCCGTCTCTGCCTCCTCTCGCTTGTCAGCCTCATTCTCTTTCCCTTTCGGGGAGAATCTTCCTTCCGCCTGCAGTCCATCCTCTACACGCCTCTCCATCCCATTCTATCCTTCTCCGTCGTCTTTTCTTGTTCTATCTCTTATCCTTCTTATTCCTGCAGACATCACTGAATCTTCCAATCCACCTTGCTCCTTTCCTCCTGTTCCTCTCTGCCTGTTGCAAGCCCCTCCGCGACGTCCCTTCCTGGCCTGCCGGACGCCTAACTACGTTTCCTTCTCTGCCGTATGTCTGTCCTCAATGCCATTTGTATCTCTCTATTTTATCTCTTCCTCCTTCTACAAACATTTTTGGCTTCTTTTACTTCCGTTTTTTTTCTCACTGTCCTATTCTTTATCATTTTTTTGACTCTCCTTTTCCTTATGTGTTATTTTTCCTATTTTTATTTTCTGTTTTTTATCCTTACAAAAAAATACTCCTTACAACTGTTCCTTCTTTTCTTATTTCAGGATCTTCGATTTCTCCTCCTCCTCCCTCTCCTCTTCGTTCCATGACGAGGGCTGTCCGTTCGGAATGTCTTAAGATTTCCCGTTATAGATCCTGCGAAGTCTCCTTTTCTTCGCGCGTTACCGGTACTTGCTCATCGGCGCGAGTGCCTCTCGACCTCGTCTGACACGCGTTACGAAAGAGCTCCCCTCGTTGAGCTCCGACTTCCGTTTTTTATCATATCGCGAAATCTTCTTTCATTCTTATCTTTCGTTTTCTCCTTGCACATTTCTCTCCGTCGTCCTATCCTTTTTGACTTCCTCTTTTCCCTCTTTTCCTTCTGCAACATTTCGTCTTCGCAGCAGCCTTTTCTTCCCTTTTCTCGCCACTTCCCTTTTCTCTCCCTCCTTTATCCCTCGCCGCCTCTCCTCCCCGGATGCTACGAGGATTATCTCAAGCACTCTGCAGCCTCTAAAATGGCTCTGCAGATTGCCCATCCCCGCCCGCCGCAGTCACTCAAGTTTCCTCAACCGCAGAGCCAGATACGACCCCTTGCAACTCCCGACGACCCACGCACCCCCTTCCCACCCCACCCCCTCCAGCTGCATCACTCCCCTCGCCCCCTAATCGCGCTCCTTGATTCTCTCCCGCCCCAAAAGTTTTCCGGGAGAGCCGTTTCCTTCATGACGCTTCTGATGGATTACGGCTTCTCTCAGGGCACGTTGTTAAACACGGACATTTTTCTCTCGCACGACCCGCGTCTCTGGAGGAAGAAGGGTCGTCCCTCACACTCTGGAGACCGATTTTGTCATGACTATCTCCCATGAACAGCACCGAGCCTCCCCCCCCCCCTCCATCTTCCCCCTTCCCCTTGGACAACAGCCAGCACTTCCCCCTCCCCAGAGTTTCCTCCTGCGCGACCCTGCAAGAAGGTGCTTGCGTAGAGGCACCCGCACGACCTCCTCACCAGATTAACTCTCTAATATCCGGCCGAGGATGAGGTGGTGCTCAGTGCAGCCAGCAGCGGGAAACGGCAAAGGTCTCTCCAGGGACCCAGTGTTGCCAGGATGCCACGAAGGTAGAAGAGGAAATGATAATAATTACACAGATAATAATAGCAATACTACCGTTACTATCCCTTAAATTACTACGACAAATATAGTGACGACAATGATAGTAACACAATTACTACTACAACTACTAACAGTAATAACAATAACAATTATTTTACAGCAACGCCAATAACAACAGAAATAATAATGACAAAAATGACAGTAGTAGGAACAACAAGATCAATAAAAACTGGATCAGAAAGCAAGACACGTCCTCACTAACGATCCCTTACGATGAAAAGGCGAAAAAAGAAAGGACTCCTTTGATGTTTCTGCTGCTGCGGCATAATGCTCACAATTCGTTTGTAGAGTAAAGGCAAGAATAATATATTCGTGCAGTTTTCTTTTTTTTTAACTACGCCAAACGGCAGTCATCCTCAGAGACGGTTAATTCTCAATCATTCAGGTACGTGAATATAACTACCCAATATTACTTCATAGAAGAAAGAAAAAGAAAAAAAAAAGTTCAGCCCGACCAACGTTTCTGATTCTGACTGAAAAGAGCAACGTTTCTGATCGAAGGACCTTGGTCGGATGCGGTGACCTTGCTCTGACAGGACTGACTGGAGAAAGATGGCTTAGGATGTGACAAGAATGCTAGGATGAACGACTGCGCGTGGCCCAAAGCTCTCTCGTTTGACTGGATGGACTGATGGATAAGTCTGGTTTAGTGTCATCTATCAGGTACAAGCTCTCCGTATCGGGGATAATAATTAGTTACTGAGAAAGTGTTCCAGGAAAGTGCCACCATAACCAACGCCGCAAAGTATCAATGAATCACCAGGAATCACTCTCTTTCTGTCTCCCTCTCCCTATCCCTCTTGCTATCCCTCAACCTTACCTTCACTCTCCTCCTCTTCCTCTTCCTCCACCATCACTACCCCTTACCCCCCCCCCCTTCGTCTTCGGCTTCTCCTTCTCCTCCTCCTACTGCCCCTTCTCCCCTTTTTTTCTACCTCTTTTCCGTTTCCTCCTCCTCCCACCCCCTGCCCCTGCTCCTGCTACTCTGCTCCTTCCTTCCTGCTGACCTTACCTTGGTCTCACATCATAAAAGGAAGGCCATGGCCAAGTTGCATAAAAATAGCCTTTGCTCCGTAAAAACCTTGTAGTTATTCCCGGAATCGACCGGATTGCTGCCGGCCGCCAATACCCTCGACAACATTCAGAAAGTGATCACACTATTCGTAACAGAGATTCTGAAAAGTGCACTGGCCATTTTGATAAGACATTACTCGAAACGTCCTATGCAACTCTGTTGAACTACCAGAACGTTCTATGCAAGTCCGTAAAAAAAACCTCACAACACTGAAAACCCATCAGAATCCCCTCAAATCCCCTCTAATGGGCTTGTCTCGGTCCCTAGCCTCATAACCATTCCAGTAAAACGTGTACAAGGAAACGGCCGCCATAAGTAACACCGCCAAGTACCAATGAATCAGCAGTAAACATGTTCTCTTTCCTTCGCATTCCCGTCATTTCCCTCATCCTCTCCTTTTCCCTCTCTCTGCCACAGCCTGACGTGGATGCCACTAAAAGCCCATCAAGAGTACCTTCGCAACATCATCAGACCAACCAATCAGAACGCACTCCGCAAAACTACAGAACCGCCGGTCCGTTCCTTTCCTACTGCACGCCCATCCAAAAGCCCTCGCCATAATGAAGAACCCATCAGAACGTCCCTCAGATCCCTCCGCCTCTTATTACGAGAGACGGCTGACGGACTGCCGTTCCAGCGCTGTCATCTCGTCTTTTCCTTTTTCCCCACGATGTCTTCCGTACGCAGGAAAAAAGACTCATCTTCAAAGGTCCCGATTTCAAGCGAGAGCAAAGACGCACAACAAAACAATTAAGTGAAAGCCACCTTGCCATTTTGGGAACAAAGGCGCCTTGTAAAAAAAAACATCCTCAAACAGA
>NW_028234426.1:31203563-31208563 GCF_977035675.1 Penaeus japonicus | reverse complement strand
TTCAGCCCTCGGGGACCCGTGAAATTTTTATTGCGATCTTAATTCACAGATGACAAGGGCAGCGGCCGAGGTCAGTCAATCCGGAATATCAGCTCTCATTAGTCTCATTATTTTTCGGCTTCCTTTCGCGAGTATTTTTTTTTTTTTTTCTTCTTTCTTCTTTTTTTGCGTGTGGGTGAAATGAAGCATGTCACGAATGAATGGATTTGGTGTGAATGTTTCGCATGAGCGTGAGCGAGGGAATCAAAGAACGTGGAACGAATGTGAGGAGTCTGCGGGATCAAAGAGTGCTGCGGGTGGCTATGTATGTCAAAGTATGGAAGTAATCGGAACACGGATATTGGAAAAGTTGATTCCAAGAACGGTGGCGTGTCTTTCATGAATGTCTGTACACATGTGCGTTTCCACAGGGAATACATCAACGAAGAAATAGATCGTTGACCGAATTAGCGACGCAGTGGTTGGGTAGACGAGTGTCAGAGAAGAGGCCGTGGGCAGAAAGGAAATAAAAACAGCGGCTAAAACGGCGCGAGGACAGACGTCAGGATATGGTGCGAGGGAGCGTGAAGGACACGGTCGTCTAGGCCAAGGGCAAGTGGGTAGGGGGATAGGGGGATAGGGGGGCAGAGGAAGGACAGGGGACAGAGCCAGGGCAGGGGGAAGGGCAGGGGACATGATGGGGCGCGGATGTGTCTGGGGAAGAAGAGGACTAAGGAGAGACAGGGTCGAAGGGGAGCTCGGAGGGACGTGCCTGCCGGCGGGGCCTCGGGACGGAAGTAATCGATCTGGAATTGGAGCGAGCGACTTATCGGGCGAAGAGCCGTTAAAGAGTGATGGGAACTTAAACGTTTTATTGGTAAATGATGCCGCCATCTGGGGGGAGGAGGGGGGCTGCCGGCTATAGGGGACAGAGAGTGCAAAGGAACTTCCCATCCTGCTGGCAATAGTATACAGTGGAAATGATCTCACCTCGGAATTTCTTTGCGAAGATGAGAGTCGAAGGTAGAGAGCGAGGTGCTACAGACACAGAGAGTAATATTGCAGAGGCTTACTGAGGGACATCGCCTGTAATCCAGAGATTGACTGACTGCTCACCTGAAGCGGCTAGCCACAAAGTGCGGATGAATTCAAGTAGGGGCATTTAAGATGCATTTTTTCTGATGTTGATCTGTTGAATAAGGGAGGGAGTGAGGGAGGGAGAGAAGGAGAGAGAGAAGGAGAGAGAGAGAGAGAGAGAGAGAGAGAGAGAGAGAGAGAGAGAGAGAGAGAGAGAGAGAGAGAGAGAGAGAGAGAGAGAGAGAGAGAGTGAAAGAGAGAACGCAAAAAATATACGTCAATAACCCAATACATAGCACCCCACCCTAGACCTACTATCCGACCTAATATATGTCTACGTAATTAAAAAATGAACTTTTCGAAACCTAAGATTACAAAAATGTAATAAAGAGTATATCTACTGTGCAGGATAATGGACAGCAAATAACTGAATGGCGAAAACGAATTAAAGTAATAACATCACAAATTTTCAATTGTCGAAATCAACTTATCTACTTATTTCACCAACAAAATGTGTATGTTTTTGTCAGTGTGCTTGAGTGAATGAGTGAATAATTGAGAGAGATAGAGAAAGACCAGATATCCAGAAACCATTATGGAAGAACACTCGACAAAAAAAAAGAAAAAAAAGAAAGACATTAAGTGAACTGCCTTTAAAGTTTAGATCCGAAACGCCCCCGCCCCCCCATAACACAGCTTGTGTCCGCAGCAACAACAACATACCCAGGCGAAAATTAACTCCCAAAATGACTAAACTTTGAGATGGCGCTGTCGTCGCCCTGGCTGATGCAGTAGACACAGCTGTTGTCTGAGATTTCTCCTTCACCTCAGCTCATTCGCGCTCTACAAACATACAGGCGCACACTCGTACACATTCCTTCTGCCTGTCTGGCTGTTGGCATTCGTATGTTTGATTTTGTGTGTGTTTGTGTGTGGGGTTCGTGTGCGTGTGTGTTGTGTGTGTTGTGTGTGTGTTGTGCGTGTGTGTCTATGTGTTGTGCGTGTGTGTGTGTGTGTGTGTGTGTGTGTGTGTGTGTGTGTGTGTGTGTGTGTGTGTGTGTGTGTGTGTGTGTGTGTGTGTGCGCGCGTGCGTGTGCGCGCGTGCGTGTGTGTGTGCGTGTGCGTGTGTGTGTGTGTGTGTGTGTGTGTGTGTGTGTGTGTGTGTGTGTGTGTGTGTGTGTGTGCGTGTGTGTGTGCGTGTGTGTGTGTGTGTGTGCGTGTGTGTGTGCGTGTGTGTGTGTGTGTGTGCGTGTGTGCGTGTGTGTGTGAGAGAGAGAGAGAGAGAGAGTGAGAATGAGAGAGAGAGAGAGAGAGAGAGAGAGAGAGAGAGAGAGAGAGAGAGAGAGAGAGAGAGAGAGAGAGAGAGAGAGAGAGAGAGAGAGAGAGAGAGAGAGAGAGAGAGAGAGAGAGAGAGAGAGAGAGCAAGAACGAGAGTGACTGTGAGTGTAAATGTGAATTTGAATGCTAGTCTGAGTGCCTTAGCATATTCATGTTCATACGCGCGCGTGTGCGTACTAGTATACATGTGTGAATGTTCTCCGTTCTTCCCCGGATCCTTCCATCCTTCCCTGGATCCTTTCTGGCTCCCTCACCTAATCCTCTCCCTCCTCCATCCCAATCCGGATTTCGCTCTCCCTCGCCCCCAAGCTCGTCTCAGCCACAGCCTCTTCTTTACTTTCAATTACTCTCTCTTTTTACTTGCCCTTTCTTGCCCTGTTCCCCAAAGCCCCTGTTCTCACGACTGAATGCCCTGCCCGGACGGGATTCTCTTTCTTTCTCTTACTTGCTAGCGTTATTGACAACGATAAAGTGCTGTACGGAAAAGTTTAGTAGAGTGAAGTACAAAATAGTTTAATATATCTTAGTATAATATAACATAATATAGCATTGTATAGTACAATATAGCGTAGTGCAGTATAGTATAGTATAATATAGCACAACACAGCAAATTAAAAGAGTAGAGTAAAAAATACAATTAAAAGCATAGTAAGAAATACTAAAACTGTACGAAGTGTTACAGTAACTTTTCACTATCCTTATTCACGGTGACTTTTCTTCTATCATACCCACTCCCTGTGTGACTAAGCTGCTATAATTAGTGACAAGGGTCATCGATTAGCTTCATATCAGCGTCATTATCTCGTTATACACATGTCCTATCCCAGTGATGTAGATAGCGTTCTACGAGATAAAAAAAAATTACACTTTATATCTACATTCCTTTGGGGCTAAAGTAAGAGTATGGTCGCCCTTACCTGGATGCCTTTGCTACCATCAACAAAGGTTCAGGTTGTGAAAGAAAACGGCAGTCCTCCTTATCAGGAAGGGCTATCGAAGCACATCACTATCGATACATTTTATCAAACATAATTAAACTTTTATTAAACATACTAACTACGTACAGATTGAATACTGTGATAATTTAATTCTACTTTAACCTCAAACCAGAAAATAAACTTCCAATAGGTACCGTTAAATATATTTTTTTTATCATTACTATCAATAAACTATAATATTCTCCTAAAATACAAGTACATATCAAATTAATGTGGTTCGAATTCCGTTTCTTCGCACTATTAGCAATTTACAATATTCTCTTAAGCGTGCAAGGCCACCATGGCCTACACTCATCCCAACATAGAAAACGGGAAGAAACCAGTATTGCCAGACAAAGCAATGCGACGAAACTAGTCCACGTAAAACTATCGTGAATGTAAATTTATATATATTAAAAAAATACCTCCAGTTTTCATAAACATTTGCCTTGGGTCATATGCAAGGCCGAAAATGAAAATGTAACAATCCCAAGTGGGCCAGAGCGAACAGAGGGCAAGCAGCCGTAACCAAAGGCCTTGCTTCCAGAGGGGTCAATGGGTGGGCTGACGAGGCATCCTATAAATTCGTAAGGTAGAGTGACCAAGGGCAAGGCAGGCATTGTTGCTTGGCGTTGTTTCGTTATTTCACCTTGCAAACGGTCTGATGTAGGATGTCCCTTTCTTACCCACTTTGGGACATTCATGTAAATAACTAGAAGAAAACTTACGTATTATACAGTGGATCTGAGACTGGTTTTTACTGTCTAGTCTTTTTGGGTTTTTATATTCAAATTTCATCTATCCACTTATTCCTTCTGCTCTTTTCCTTTCGATTGTAATAATTCTCTCACTTGTGCTCTCGCATATCCTCCCTCAATTCCTCAAGGCTTTTCTCTCCCAGCACCTGTATATTACAAGTGGTTTTGACAGGCATGTACACACAAGGTACCACACGACATACATACACGCAGACAAGAACACTTCCCCCCTCATCTCCCACATGACCCTCCCCCCACCTCCTCCCCCACCCCCTCCCCCTCCCCTAAAGCCTCCTCCCACACACACGTCACAACGATATCTGCCGCTGATGCAAAAGGAAGGTAAAGCTGAATAAGTGAGCAGCGCCTGGCGTCCGCGCTTTGCCCTTCGCCGCCCCGGCCTTGGCCCTGGACTCACCTTCACTCGCCCACCAAACGCAAGATCATTTCCCCGAGGAGTATGCACCTTGCAAGACCACGGTTGTGTCTAGAGATCATCCTTCCATGCGAAAAAGACATAAATCAGGGGAAATTGGACTGGGGTGTAGGCTTTTGTTTTCGCATGGCCATCTCCCCCGCAGTTTACATCGGCAAAAGTTGGTAAAAAATGCAGCCTATCTTGTGAGAATGCAAGCCGATTGCAAATAAACGAATGGAAACGGTGAACAACTAGATAATATATCATATAAACTTAAACTGCTAAATAACATTACATCAAATAAAGTAAAATATGAAACAAAACGACAATTTTTATATATTGTTGAGAAATAACAAACGGAGAAGCCAAAGGGCAAGGGAGGTGGGAGGAGGGGAGAGGGAGAAGGGAGGGCGAAAGGGAGGAGGGGGGAGGGAGGAGGGAAAAGAGGAGGGC
>NW_028234426.1:31173563-31193563 GCF_977035675.1 Penaeus japonicus | reverse complement strand
AGAAAGAGAAAGAGAAAGAGAGAGAGAAGGAGAGGGAGAGACAGGTAGAGAGAGGGGAGGAGGAAGGTAGGAAGGGAGAAAGAGAAAGAAAGAGAGAGAGAGAGAGAGAGGAGGGAGGGAGGGGGGAGGGAGGGAGGGGGGAGGGAGGGAGGAGAGAAAGAGAGAGAGAGAGAGAGAGAGAGAGAGAGAGAGAGAGAGAGAGAGAGAGAGAGAGAGAGAGAAGAGAAAGATAGAGAGAGAAAGAGAAAGAGAAAGAGAGAGAGAGAGAGAGAGAGAGAGAGAGAGAGAGAGATATAGAATCAGAGAGAGAGAGAAAGAAAGAGAGAGAGAGAGAAATAAAGAAAGAGAGAGAGAAAGAGAGAGAGAAAGAGAGAGAGAAAGAGAGAGAGAAAGAGAGAGAGAAAGAGAGAGAAAGAGAGAGAAAAAAGAAAGAGAAAAAAGAAAGAGAAAGGAAGAGAAAGAAAGAGAGAGACAGACAGCCAGAGAGACAGACAGCCAGACATACAGAATTACGTTAGGAATTCGAGTGGCCTGGTGGAGATAGAAGGAGGGGGGGGAGTCATCCACATCGCTAAGGAAGAAAGAAAGAAACTCGAAAGCTCTCAACAGCAGGAAGAGGATCCCGAGAGGGAAACAAAAATATCACACGTAGAAATAATACACAACTACACGGAGCCAAAAGGATATAAAAGCTCAGAGAGGCCGGAAGTGACGTGATAATAGCATTTGATGGCGCGGAGATGTCAGACGGTGAGGAAAGCACAGGTGCGCTCCACGGGGTCGTCTCAAAAGGAATCCTGTACAAAGTGACGTCTTGAAAGGAATCCTATCCAGAATTTGATTTTTTTTTTTTTGTAATACTGAATATCAAAATCTAAATAAACATTGCATGTAGGAATAAACCTAACACAAGAGGATATATTATGTAATACAAATTATATATTATACTGTAACTAGTAGACAATATATACCCTATAATATGTATAATGTAGTATATAAAGTCTCATACATATCATACATACTGTTAAAATATACAGATACGATCACTTGTACATATTAAGATGAAGATGGATATATAAAACCATATAAGAAATATTCAACGTTTACTAATTCAAAATGCCTCACACTTATGCAAGGAGGCAATAGAATGAAAAATAAATAAAATTATTCCTGCAATTCCAAATATTTTTGGAACGTTTGCGAACAGGACAAATTTGGTAAAGGTGACGATGGTAGTATTAATAACTATAACTACAAACATTCATTGAGGTAGACAAATATTATTATGATTATGATGATGATGATGAAGATGAATGATAATAATGATCACTAACAATGCCAACACCAGAATCAACAATATCAGCATTACCAACACCCACACCCACAATAAGCCCAGCAGCCGTATTCTATAACGTTTTCTGCGTGTCGTGGCCATGTCATGTTCATGTTATGTCCATGTCGTGTTCATGTAACGAATGCGGTATTCTAGGACGCAAAAGCGCGGCACGTTCGCGTCAACTGCTTCAGGTTTACCAACCGTTCCAAAGTTAACCCACTTATTAACATGTTTCGGATGAATGGCACTGTCCACACGACAAATTCATAAGAGAAACTACAATCATAGGTAGCACTAACATAAGATAATTCAATTTTGGTATGAATCAGTCGTTGTACTTGTTCCTAGTTAAAGAATTGACAACCATTTCACGAACGCGCTGTTGGTAATTCACTCTACGCTCGATCAAAACAAACGGGATGTGAGGGACCGTGTGTTTATGAACAGATCTTCCTTATTTATCTTTTATATATACTGTACATATATGCGCATTTTTAATATATCATGCATATAGATTTTAATGGATACATATTTCATATAATTATATGCTTTAATTTTACGTCCCTGATACTTTTACCATTCATTTAACTTCACTCTCCTTCGAAAAAGTCCGCCAAAAAGGTAAACAAACTCAAAATCAGCAGAGAATCCATGTTTCCTAAAAGTTTGTAATCCGTGTCTAGGACAATGATGCCTAATATCAATATAGTATTACTTTTCAAACGTAGTATGCACATATGAAGTATGGTAAAAAAAGTACAGTAAAAATATGATTTTTTCACTTGTGTAACTATCGTGACAAGCCTACCCCCTTGCCACGGAGTTTCCATGAAAATTGATCCTACTTCCACGCATCTGCCACGAATTTGCCACGCTTTTGCCGCGAACCCGCGCTTCTAGAATAAGAATCGCGGCATGTTCATGTCATGTACACGGCGCGCTTAGGGACTTAGAATATGGCTGCAGAAGTCGTAAAAGCCAGAGCACAGTTGGTCTTCAGCCCCACGTGATGATCGGACTAAGTGGACCAATTCTTTAAAGGGCGTGACATACAGACGCCAATCAGGTCCTGCCTTACGACACAGCCTGGCCCTGCGGAGACTCGGCGGTCATCAGACCTCGTAAAGGGATGGCCATGATTCGAGCTGATCAAGCCTTGGGAAACCTATTCACAGCCGCAATTGGTAAGGGAAGATAGGCTGTAATGTTTGTTTGTTTGCTTATATGTGTGTGTATATGAATTTATCTATGTATGCATGAATATGATATATATATATATATATATATATATATATATATATATAATAATATAAATAGATATGGAGTGTTTGTGTGGTGTTGGGTTGGTGTGTGTTGTTATTTATAGTATTGAGTATTAAGGATGTATGTATGTATGTATGTGTTTGTGTGTGTATTTGTGTATATGCATGTATGTATGTATGTATGTATGCATGTAAGTATGGTCGTTAGCACGTATGCATGATTGCAAGTATATGTGTACCTATGGCTATATATATCTATCTACATAACCATACTAAAAACATGTATAAGCATGGTTATCATTACCATCACGAATTCATCATCCCCATCAGTTTATGAGGATCATGTTAAATCAACAAACAAAACAACATTTCTTTGCAAAACAATGTAGTTACACAATTTCCAGATTATAAAAATTCAAAATACAGCTACACTGGAAGCCTTAAGGCGCTGTCACACTAGCCTATTTTCCGTCGTTTTATTGCGTCAATTTTCAAAAATTGTCAATTTTTCGAGGCGCGCAGTCACACTAGGAGCCATCGGCTTAGTAATGCGATACTCGCATCGCATTTGTAAACAATGGCGCCGAACAAGCGATAGTGCGCGGTTATGCTAGACTTAGCCGTTTTTAAGCAGATGCTGACGTAACCAGAAAAAGCAATAAAATATTATAATTCAAGTATTCTTCTGAAGGGCTGTATCCATTCACATCCATTGTTTTCAAACGGGGAGAAAAAATAGCGCGCTCTGCGGCTGACGATGTTAAACAATGAAATCCAGCACTAAACAAATTTTATCAATGAAAATAAAATTTAGATGTACATATTCCTCTTTGTTAATTTTATGAATATAAATATGACAATAAATTTCATTATATTCGAATATTATTAAGATTTAAAACAAATACGAACATTTAAAAATATAGTTCTTGTTTGATTATGCATGACCAATAGGACGACGGGAATGGTTTCACGCGGAAAACTCGGAATCTCGTCTGACTAAAAAGATGCCAATTTTCGCTCAAAATTGACAAACTTTTCAGAAAATTGACTAAAAGTTGCTAGTGAGAAACAGCGCCTGTTGTTCCAATACTTTCCCGCATCTGCCACAATTTGCCACGCTTTTTGCCGCGAACCCGCGCTCTAGAATACGAACGCGCATGTTCATGCATGTACACGCGCGCTTTAGGACTTAAATATGCTGCAAGAAGTCTAAAAGCAAGCACAGTTGGTCTTCAGCCCCACTGATGATCGACTAAGTACCACATTCTTAAAGCTGACATACAGACCCCATCAGGTCCTTCCTTACACACAGCCTGGCCCTCGAGACTCGGCGCGTCATCAGACCTCAAAAGGTATGGCCATATTCGACTGATCAAGCCTTGGAAACCTATTCACAGCCTCATTGAAAGGAAGATAGCAGAATTGTTTGTTTGTTTGCTTATATGTGTTTAATGAATTTATCTAAGTAGCTGAATATAGATAATATTATATATAAATATAAATCTATATATATAATATATATATTAGATATGTAGTGTTGTGTGGTGATGTGTGTGTGTGTGTGGTGTTATTAATGTCTGTATGTATGTATTATGTAATATTAAGTATGTGTCTGTGTTTGAATTTGTTATAAGCAGGTATGTAAGAAGTACGAATGCAAGAAGTATGGTCGTTATCACGTATGCATGCTTGCAAGTATATGTTGTCCTATGTCAATAAAAATCAAACTACATAACCAAACTAAAAACACAGTAACATCATGTTAATCCCATTACCAAACACGAATTCATTCATCACATCCAGTTTTAATGATTAACAATAAAAAACAACAAACCAAAACAACAATTTTCTTTGCAAAACAATGTCGTAACACACTTTCCATAATAAAAACATTCCAAAAAACAGCTACACGGAATCCTTAAAGGCCTCCCACATATCCTCTTTCCTGTCGTTTATTGCGTCAATTTTATCACAAAATGACAAGTTTTTCGAGGCGCGCAGTCACACTATGACCATCGCTTAGTAAATGCGATACTCGCATCGCATATGTAAACAAAAGGCGCCGAACAACGATAGTGCGCTGTTATAGCTCAACTTTTACCTTTAGCAGATGCTGAGCGTAAACAAGAAAAACAATAAAAATTAAAATTCAAGTATTCTTCTAAGGCCTGTATCCATTCACAGTCCATTGTTTTTCCAAAACTGAGTAAAAATAGCTCGCCTCTGCTGCAGACGATGTCAACAATGAAGTCCACACTTTAAAACAAATTTTATCTAGTGAAAAAAAATTTAGATATACATAGCCTCTTTGTTCATTTTAAGATATTAAAAATGCAAAGTAAATATTCATTATATTTGAATATTATTAATGATTACAAACAATACGAACATTTAAAAATATAGTACTAGGATTTGATTATGCTTGGCCAATAGGACGACGGGAATGTTTCACGCGGAAACTCGGAATATCGTCTGACTAAAAAGATGCCAATTCGCTCAAAAATTGACAATTTTTCAGAAAATTGACGGAAAAGTGCTAGTGTGACAGCGCCTTTAGGTCACGTCTGGTAACAATGTGTTCTGGGTTCATGTATGTACGTGTCTCAATTTTCTTTTAAAAGTCTTGCTGTCCGTGTCTTTCCTTAGGAAGAAGGGATAAGCGCCTTTTGCCATTTTCTACGTTCAAACATTTGATCTCACTCATCCCCATGCATATAATTATTCATTAACCCTATGTAATCATTCACCTTATATAATCATTCAGATATAATCACATATAATCATTAATTGACTTGGCTTCTTCGCGTCACATTTATGGTCTCATTCAAACGTTCAAAATCTAAGAATCTATTACATAAAACAAAACACACAACAAAGCATAAATACCCACATTCCCTATCCTTCTCTCCGCATGTCGTCGTCTATAGACTCCGTAATTCCACACCTCCCCTTTAGCTTTCCCTCTGTCTTAACCATAACCCCCCTCCCCCTTTCCTTCCCCTTCCCCCATCTTCATCCCCTTCCCCCATCTTCATCCCCTTCCCCATCTCCATCCCCTTCCCTTCCCCTCCCCCTTCCCCCTCCTCGGTCATCAAGAATCAAGACGTTAAGGACCGGGCACACGGCCGCCACCACGCCAGTCATACGCAGCCCAAGACCAGCGTTCCCGGTAAGGGTAGGAAACGTAGCAAGACCTGCCCACAAGAGCGTCCGGTAATGTGTTTTCGCAGGACAACTGCCCCAACAACCCTCGTCCTCCTCACAAGGAACACACAAACACACTCGAGGCGCTCGCTCATGGTTACCCGGCAAACTCGGCGGCCATAAATAAAAATCCGTTTACTACTTGACACATGAGACCCGGGGAGCTATGGGGTAAACACAGCGGGTCCTGTTACAATGCCGTAGGATGAATGTCTTAGGACTCCTCAGCCGTGGCACAGGATAGGCCTCTTAAAGAACTTCGCGACTTTTATTTCTGGTGCGACCCGTGGGAACCATCTCGAGGCAATTTGTCGATCCACAGATGATTCTTTAGGAAGATTGGCGTTCCGATCTCGTGAAAATCTTCCCTTTCAATTCCTAATACCTTGTCGTCTCCTCTGACTCTCCTTGGGAAAACATATACACACACACACACACACACACACACACACACACACACACACACACACACACACACACACACACACACACACACACACACACACACACACACACACACACACACACACACACACACACGCGCGAGCGCGCACACGCACACGCACACGCACACACACACACACACACTTCTCTCTTATTATCTCTTCTCTTCTCTTCTCTTATTATCTCTTCTCTTCTCTTCTCTTCCCTTCTCTTCTCTTCTCTTCACTTCTCTCTTTTTCTCTTCTTCTTCTCCTCCTCTTCTGTCCTCTTCTCTTCTCTTCTCTTCTCTTCTCCTTTCCTCTCCTCTCTCAACTCTCACATTCCTCAACTCTACACATCTCTCTTCCTCTTCCTCACTCTTCACTTCTCTTCTTCTCTCACTTCTCTTCTCTTCCTCTTCTCTTTCATCATCGCTTCTCCTACTCTTCCCTCTTCACTACTCTCTCATTCTCTACATTTAGACTTCTCTTTTTCTTTTCTTTCTATCCCTTTTCTTTTCTTTTCTTTTCTTTTCTTCTCTCTCTCTGTACGTGTGCATCTTCCACACCGTCCCCCAAGGAGAGAGAGCCGCCGAGTTCCCACCGCCTTCCGTCACGGCTCGTTGGGGAGCGATCCCGCCGCCGCATTCCTGTCCTCCGCCCCCTTCCCTCGCCGCCGAGACACGTCAAGATGGCGACTAATCGTTTTCCTTTCCGACCTAATCCCCCCGCCGTCGCAGAGAATAAAAGGTGCTAATCGTTCTCCGTCTCTACATCAATCATCGTCTTATCGTCACTCCCACGGAATGTATTTGCTGTGGACGGTCTCCGGTGGGTGTCGTGTCGGCTGACAGGCTGACTCCCCCGTCTCGTCCGTCAAAGCGTATCTTCATTACGTCAAACTCTGAGTAAATAGATGTCATGACCCTCGTCCTCCTCCCTCCTCCCTACTCCCTCCTCCCTCCTCCCCCTTCCCCCCTCCACAAGTAAATAAAACAACACTGGTCAATGGTCAAGAAAAGGAACACTCTCTAATCTCTTCTTTTCCTCCTTTTATCACTTATTCTTCCCCATTGTCTCGTTTATCTCTTCTTCCTTTGTTCCTCTCTTTCTTATTGCTCTTCTTCTTCTTCTTCTTCTTTTCTATCTTTCTGTTTTGTTCATACTATTTCATCTTTCTTCGTTTCATTTGCAATATCGTCATTACTCACCGGATATTTCTGGTTTCGCACCCTTATATCTGTTCTGTTCTGTTTCATTACTTGTTCTTTTCTCCTCTCTCCTCTTCTCTCTTATTCTCATTCTCCTTCTATTCTCCTTCTACTTCTCCCTTTTCCTTTTCTTTCTTCTACACCCCCTCCACCTCCCCTCCTCAGTATCAAGTGTAAATAGTGATAGTGCGTCCCTTCCCCCCACCCCCATCTTCTATACTCCTCATCCGCCCACTCGCCCATCTTCCTCTTCTTCTTCCTCCCCTTCCTCCTCCTCTTCCTCCCCCTCTTCCTCCTCCTCTTCCTCCTCCTCTTCTTCCCCCTCTTCCTCCCCTTCTTCCTCCTCCTCTTCCTCCCCCTCTTCCTCCTCCTGCTCCTCCTCCTCCTCTTTCCCCCCCCTACCTCCTCCTCCTCCTCCTCCCCTACCTCCTACTCCTCCTCCTCCTCCTGCTCCTCCTCCCCTACCTCCTCTTCCTCCTCCTCTTCCCCCCCTACCTCCTCCTCCTCCTCTCCCCCCCTACCTCCTACTCCCCTACCTCCTCCCCCCCCTACCTCCTCCTCCTCCTCCTCCTCCTCCCCTACCTCCTCCTCCCCTACCACCTCCTCCTCCTCCTCCTCCTCCTCCTCCTCCTCCTCCTCCTCCTCCTCCTCCTCCTCCTCCTCCTCCTCCTCCCCTTGCCCGACCACACCCCTCCCCCGGATATTGCCGAACCCGACAGGAGGTTCCGCGAGCAGGTGTTCCCTCCTGACAAGGTCACGCCAGGTTCAGCAGGTATCATTACCCAGTCCACTTGTGCCAATATCCAAGGCACGGAAGATGAGTGAGTGAGTGTGAGTGTGTGTGAATATTAGTCTGAGTATGAGTAAGAGAGAGAAAGAGAGAGAAAGAGAAAGAGAAAGAGAGAGAGAGAGTGAGAGAGAGGGGCAGAGGGAGGGAGGGAGGGAGGGAGGGAGGGAGGGGGGGGGAGGGAGAGGGAGGGAGGGAAGGAGGGAGGGAAGGAGGGAGAGAGAGGAAGAGAGAGAGAGAGGGGGGGAGATAGAGAGAGGGAGAGAGAGGGGGAGATAGAGAGAGGGAGAGAGAGGGAGAGGTAGAGAGAGAAAGAGAGAGAGAGAGAGGGGGGGGGAGGAGAGAGGGAGAGAGGGAGAGAGGGAGAGCGGGAGAGAGAGGGAGAGAGAAGGAGAGAGAGAGGGAGAGAGAGAGAGGGAGAAAGAGAGAGAGAGAGAGAGAGAGAGAGTGTGAGTACGAGTATGTGTGCGTATGAGTATGTGTGAGTATGCGTATGAGTATGAGTATGTGTGAGTATGAATATGAGTGTGAGTGAGAGTGTGAGTGTGAGTGTGAGTGAGAGTGAGAGTGTGAGTATGAGTGTGAGTGTGAGTGTGAGTATGAGTATGAGTGTGAGTGTGAGTATGAGTGTGAGTATGAGTATGAGTATAAGTATGAGTATGAGTATAAGTATGAACATGCCTGTGCTTGTGCGTGTCTGCGCGTGATATAATACAGATACAAAAAGTAAACAAAGACAAGATAAACGCGAATAAACATCAAGCCCGAGCGTGTGACGACGTCAGAGAAGAAACAAGGTCGGTCAAAAAGCATCACCGCGACAAGGGTAATAAGGATAAGTATCAGGGTGAGACGTGAACGAGAGCTGAGGACCTGAGGGCGATCCTAAGACACGAGCGCGGGAGAAGAAAGGATAAAGGTGAGGTGAAGATGCGAATAAGAATGTGGGTGTGACAGGGACGTGAGTAAAGGCCAGGGATATATTATGAAGGGTAAAAAAAATAGGAGTGATCAAATGTTCACGATTAGTGAGAGAGAGAGAGAGAGAAGAATCAAAATACGATCGTGCAAGGAGATAGGAGGGGAAGGAGGGAGGGAGGGAGGCCCGTGCAAGGAGAGGGGAGGGAGGGAGGGAGAGAGATATTGAGAGGGAGAGATGGAGAGAGGGAGAGAGGGAGAGAGAGAGAGAGAGAGAGAGAGAGAGAGAGAGAGAGAGAGAGAGAGAGAGAGAGAGAGAGAGAGAGAGAGAGAGAGAGAGAGAGAGAGAGAGAGAGAGAGAAGGAGAAGAAAGGCGACCAAAAGAGTGTGAACCAAGGTATGTCCTCGAAGGCCTGAAGGTAACATACCAACATGACGGACGAATCCCCCCCAACCCCCTTTAAACCCACATACCCAGTACACGACAGGGTGGTGCGGGGGCTCAGCTTGCACGCCAGCCATGCCACTGTGCACTGTACCACATAAACCCACAACCAACCTCTTCCAACCCTTTTTCCCTTGCCATTGCTGTCTTTGTCACTTTCCATATGCTTTCATCTATCTACAAATAGAAGATATCAGCCTTCACTCAACCCTGGGTAAATTTCACCTCCCCCAACGAATGTTACTAATGGAAATACACACGTTAGACAAACGCACACACGCACAAAACAAGAGAACGAGGCGCGACGGGAACTAACAAACACGCGGGACATGAACAAACAAGCGAGGAGGGCCCTTGCGCAACGGCAAAGGGACGGCGGACGGACGGACCGACGGCGAGGTTCTCGGGGCGACAACCCTGGCGAGTTGCGTCACCCCGGAGAGGTCGTGGGTGCGTCGGGCGGCAACGGAGGGGGTGGTGCGAGGGAGATGGAGGAGGCTTGGCTATATAGCGGTGGATCTATTTATCTGTCTATCTATCCGTCTTGCTTTCTGTCTGTTTGTTTGTCTCTTTTATTTTCCCCTCCTCCCCTAATTCCCCTATTTCCCCTCTACTCCTCTATTCGTGACAAAACTGACGTCAATCTTTAATGTTGACAAATTAAAAAAAGGTGTATAAACCTAAACCAATAAATCAATAGGACAAAAAACACGGCAACCATGCAAGTTGACAAGGCAATCTCACCCGTAAGCGCATCTAGCCTGACCTTCTCGGTGTTCCTAGATTATTGAATTGGCACACGGGTTAGGAAATGAAATCATATCAGATACCCGAGAGATAGAAACGGAGGGGAGGGAGGAGGCGAGGAGAGAGGAGGGGAGGAAGGAGGGGATGGGAGGGAGGAGGGGAGGAGAGAGGAGGGGAGGAGAGAGGAGGGGAGGAGAGAGGAGGGGAGGGGAGAGGAGGGGAGGAGAGAGGAGGGGAGGGGAGGGGAGGGAGAGGGGAGGGGAGGGGAGGCGAGGGCAGGGAGGAGAGGAGGGGAGGAGAGAGGAGGGGAGGGGAGAGGAGGGGAGGGGAGAGGAGGGGAGGAGAGAGGAGGGGAGGAGGGGAGGGGAGGGGAGGGGAGAGGAGGGGAGGAGGGGAAGGGAGGCGTAGGGGAGGAGGGGAAGGGAGGCGTAGGGAAGGAGGAAGAAGGAAATGAGGAGGAAAAGAAAGAGGGAAGGAGGGATAGGGAGGAGGGGGGGAAGGGAAGTAGAAAGGGGATGGGAAGAAGAGGACAAATAAGGGAGGGGGAGGAAAGGAGAAAGAGGGGAGGTGAAGGAAAGGAGGAAGAGCGGAAGGGGGACAGGGAGGAGGAGGAGAAAGGAGGGAGGTGTTGACATGGAGAAAGGAGAGGAGAAAAGGGAGGAGTTCAAAAGCGACAGGGAGAACGAGGAAGATGATGAAGAGAACCCAAACAACGATCATACAAAAAAACAACAACAACAAAGATTTTGGCATTCCACACCGATTCGATCTGACGTTCAAAGGTTTCTGATTATCACAACGTGAGCCTGGTTTCACACACTGCCGCAACGTTCCCGGATGCTACAATAAGCGCGGAATATATACAATATATGCATATATATATATATATATATATATATATATATATATATATATATATATATACATACATACATACATACATATATATATATATATATAAATATATATATACATATATACATATATATATATGTGTGTGTGTGTGTGTGTGTGTGTGTGTGTGTGTGTGTGTGTGTGTGTGTGTGTGTGTGTGTGTGTGTATATATATATATATATATATGTTTTTCTTTTTCATTTTCTTTTTTTTTTGCGGATGAAGCCTCTTAATCTCAATACGACAAACACCCTAATACAGTAACCTTCACCTAACAACCAAATAATACCGATAAATCCCGTTACTCATACAACGGGAAATCAGCTGATCAATTCACCACCTACAATTCGTAGATTTTTTCCCCATCTGACGATGACAAAAACAAGTAACAATAACCCTCGCGTTGCATGACTTACCACATGAGACCAACTCGCTACTCATGATCAAGTAATGAAATTCGTCTCTTGCATGACCGCTTCTCCATTCATAGCCGTTGCTTCCCACGTCACAATCCCGTCATTCTCATAGCACACTCAGAGGGTTGCAATGGCTTAGCTTGATGCAACGGCACATATGCACTGGCATCTGAAAGTGTTCTATGCAAAGGTACCTGACTTATAGCAAGATGTCCAGTGATTTTGCTCAAGTATGTTTCTCTGTTTCTCCGTGTGTGTGTGCGTTGGTGCGTTCAAGGATTCGTCTGACTGTTTGCTTTCCTGTCTTCCTATCTGTGCCTGTCTGTCTGTCTGTCTGTCTGTCTGTCTGTCTGTCTGTCTGTCTGTCTGTCTGTCTGCCTGTCTGCCTGTCAGGTTGTCTGTCTTCGCATACGCATATGTCATCTATAGAATACAAGTTCGCTATCAAATAGAAAATATATTTAACATAAAAAATATAAATATCGCTATTTTACACATACACACACACACATACACATACACACACACACACACACACACACATATATACATTTATAAAAGTAACTGCCTCTTTTACATCACAGCAAAGAGGCCATTCGGTCATTGAAAGATGTAAATACCTCTGTTCATTCACCTACTGTAGACGCGCCCCTTGCCGGTAAGTGTGGAAGTGTCCTACTCGATCCCGCATGTTTGGTGCCACCCGTGGGGCATCGCCACTTCAACTTCTTTACGTGTACTTGGCACTCCAGGTCCCCCCCACACACTCCTCTCTCTCCACCCTTTCAAGTACGTGGTATTTACGCGGCACTTTTCCTATTCTCAAATCATGGTTTACTCAAGATACTTATGGGGTCAGCTGGGGAAATTCTTTATATTTTTCTTCCGTCTCTATTTTTTTTCTATTAATAGTTCTGACCTTTGTTGAATTTCACTGTCTCGGCTCATGAAATTAATCACGTCCTAAATTTACTTGCAATGGCTTCATTCCTAGAACTGAGCGAATGAGATGATAGGATAATAATGCTTTACGATTCGGCGATTTTGTAGGCTAAATACAAAAGACACAAAACAAACAATCCTTAGAAACCAACTTTTTTCCTTAAGTGGTCTTCAGACAATTCACGTCAGGTTGAAGTACATGAATCTGTAAAACATACAAAGGTGACTTCACTCTTCTACGGCGACTTAGGCCTGATATCCAGAGTTATGACGAATCGCCTTATTGGCTAATGTTAATATATATATATATCTTGCTGTTTCGTAATCACAACATGTATTTTTATCGCGATGCAAAAGGTTTATGATATGATTATAAAACAAAATGTATATATATTGACAGACACATGCGATGATCGTTATATTAACATAAATAAAACGAAACAAAGTCATACTAAAAACGAAATACAAAGTACCTGGCTATGTACACGTTGGTGTTATGTTTTGTTTTATGCATCGATTTCATAAAATTGCTACAGATCTAATGAAACAAATATAGCTAGACACAGATACAGATACATGGACAGAGAGAGAGAAAGGCGGTGGGAGACTATGGGGCAAGATGTCATGATAAGCAACTTCTTTTCAATACAACTTTCTTCTACAATAAACTTTGAAGTCAATGCCCTTGTGTCCTTTTGTGACGTTATGCGCAAACAAGAGGAAAAGTCCAAGAACTTTCTCATTTAACACACTAGATGGCACAACACCCAACGACAAAAAAAAGAAGTAAATGAGAACATAAAGAACATCAACTTAAGAACAGAACGAAACGAAAGAAAGACTGAAAGAAAAAAAAGGAAGTGCGCGAACACAGCGCAATAACATTATAATTAGTACACCTTCCAGGAGTTAATACTATATGAAACAAGGAAAAAAGTAAAGACACTCCTATTTTACCATACATTATGGACTGAATTCGAAAAGCAATGGAACACACGCATGGTTTGTATTTCATAATAGAATTGGACAGAAACACACTTGGAATTAGATACTCGGATGTGTGAAGAACAAATAAACAACTCAGGAAAGGGGGAGATATGGACAAGAGGATAGAAGGGGGGGGGGGTGATGGGATGGAAGGAGAGGGGAGGGAGGGGGAGAGGGAGAAAGAGATCTTGATAGAGAGATAGATAGAGAATAGAGATATAATGAGAGAGAGAGAGAGAGATAATGAGAGAGTGAGAGAGAGCAGAAAATAAGATAGAGTGACAGAGGAAGATAAAGAGAGAGACTAACAGAGGAAGAAGAAAAGAAAAGGATGAGAGAGGAAGAACGATACAACATAAAGGTCACGTAATACAGTCTTACTCGGACAAAAAGGCCTGAGTAACCATCACAAAACCCAACTGTCTTAATGGAAAGAGAGAGAGAAAGAAAAAAAAAAACTCCATCAACCAACATGGCGTAATGAGCCACTACAAACGGCCAAACGGAACATGCAATCTCTCCACGGGGGAAAATTAGGCTAATATCATCCGAGAAAGAGAAAGAGAAAGAGAAAAAGAAAGAGATAAAGAGAGATAGATAGATAGATAGATAGATAGATAGATAGATAGAGAGACAGAGAGAGAGAGACAGAGACAGAGAGAGAGAGGGAGAGAGAGAGAGAGTGAGAGAGAGAATGAGAGAGAGAGAGAATGAGAGAGAGAGAGAGAATGTGGGAGAGAGAGAGAGAATGAAAGAGAGAGAGAATAAGAGAGAGAGAGAATGAGAGAGAGAGAGGGGGAAAGAGCTAGAGAGAGAGAGAGAGAGAGAGAGAGAGAGAATGAGAGAGAGAGAGAGAGAGAAAGAGAGAGAGAGAGAGAGAATGAGAGAGAGAGAGAGAATGAGAGAGAGATAGAATGAGAGAGAGAGAATGAGAGAGAGAGAATGAAAGAGAGAGAGAATGAGAGAGAGAGAAAGGAGATGATGCAGTGGAGAAGAATGAGAAAGAGAGAGGAGAGAGAGAGAGAGAGAGAGAGAGAGAGAGAGAGAGAGAGAGAGAGAGAGAGAGAGAGAGAGAGAACGAAAATAAGAGACAAAGAACTCTTTCGAGAACTCTGGAAGCAACCAATTAGATTTCATTACGAGAGATAATTGAACAATTCTATCGTTGAGAGGAGTGCAGAGAGGAGAATGAGAGATCGGAGGGAATGGAGAGATGAACGAAGGAGAGACTGACGAGAGAGGCAAAAGAACTTGACTCATACTCACTCAGTGTCATCGTCACTGTCTATTATATATACACATACACACACACATGCACATATGCATACGCATATACATGCGCGCGCGCACACACACACACACACACACACACACACACACACACACACACACACTCACTCACTCACTCACTCACTCACTCACTCACTCACTCACTCACTCACTCACTCACTCACTCACTCACTCACTCACCCACTCTCTCTCTCTCTCTCTCTCTCTCTCTCTCTCTCTCTCTCCTCACACTCTCTCTCACTCTCTCTCTCCTCTCCTCTCTCTCTCTCTCTCTGATTTTTTCTTTTTTTTTTCTTCTTTTTGGGATCTCTTGTCCGTCTTGCTATGATCTCTCTCGGTTCAGCATCTGTATCATTCTTGTTCTATTTTTTCCTCTCTCCCTCTCATCCTCTCTCTCTCGTCCTCTACTCCACTCCTCCTCTCTCACTCCCTCTCACCCTCTCTCACTCTCCCTTCTCTCTCTCTCTTCCCCCTCTCTCTCTCCCTCTCTCCTCTCCTCTCCCTATCCATTCTCTACTCTCTCCCACTCTCTCTCTCCCTCTCTCTCTCTCCCTCTCTCCTCTCCTCCTCCTCCTCTCTCTCCCCTCTCTCCCTCCTCCCTCTCTCTCTCTCCCTCACTCTCTCTTCCCTCTCATCCTCTCTCCCTCACACTCTCCCTCCGTCCCGCCCTCCTTCTTCCTTATCTCTCTCTCTCTCTCTCTCACTCTCTGTTTCTCTCTCTCTCTCTCTCTCTCTCCTCTCTCTCTCTCTCCTCTCTTTCCTCTCTCACTTCATCCTCTCCTCATCCTCTCTCTCTCTCCTCGACTCTTCTCTCTCTCGCTCTCTCTCCTCGCTCTCCCTCCTCTCTCTCTCTTCCCTCTCCATCTCTCGTCTCTCAACCTCTTTCTCTCCCTCCTCCCCTTCTCTCTCTCTCTCTCCCTCTCTCTATCTACTCTCTCCCTCTCTCTCTCTCTCCCTCTCTCTCTCGCTGGGTGGGGGGGGGGGGGGGTGTGCTCCCGCTCTCAGCTCTCCCTCTCTCTCTCTCTTCCCGCACTCTCCTCACCACTCATTCCCTCTCTCCCTCTCGCCCTCTCTCTCTCTCTCTCTCTCTCTCTCTCTCTCCTCTCTCTCTCTCTCTTTCTTTCTCTTCTCTCTCTCACTCACTCGCTCTCCCTCTCTCCCTCTCTCCCTCTCTCCCCACCTCCCTCCCTCTCTCCCTCCCTCCCTCCCTCTCTCCCTCCCTCTCTCCCTCCCTCTCTCCCTCCCTCCCTCTCTCCCTCCCTCTCTCCCTCCCTCCCTCCCTCCCTCTCTCTCTCTCTCCCTCCCTCCCTCTCTCCCTCCCTCCCTCCCTCTCCCCCTCCCTCTCCCTCCCTCCCTCTCTCCCTCCCTCCTCTTTCCCTCTCTCCCTCTCTCCCTCTCTCCCTCCCTCCCTCCCTCCCTCCTTCCCTCTCATTCTCCCTCTCCCTCTCCCACTCACTCGATCTCTAAGTCAGTCAGTCAGTCTGTCTGTCTGTCTGTCTGTCTGTCTGTTTGTCTGTCTGTCTGCCTGTGTCTGTCTCTCCACGTATCAACTTTTAGCAAGATAACACACACTGCCGTTCTCGTTGAGGAAATTCTTTCCACAAAGAAAACGCATACATCATCAAGCTCCACTACTCGTGCAACGCAAACACTTGAATGTCAAAGTCAAGGTTTTGGTGTTACACAACCGCCATTTTTTCTCTCTTCTTCCCGTTCTTCCGACCTTTCTTAATTTAGCCTAAATATAAATGAAAGAGAAAAGAAAAGCAAGAAATGTTAGAAAAAAAGGTCTGTGAGAGCAGCAGCACGTAGCACCGTCTCGAGCAATATGAGCGAAGCGTTGTTATTGCAAGCGGCCTCCGAGCGCAACGAAATAAAAGGTTCGAGCCAACAAGTGGCAATCCGGACAGAGATGTACGAGGCGCGGCACACGGACCCGAACCCGGCTGGGCTCGCTCCCCCTGAATATGCAATGCGAGACATGAGACCGCCGTTTCTTTAGGATCGGAAGGGGAATGCAGATTGGGGGAGAATTCGCTTAATTCGGCGCGGATTTCCGATTTCCCCGGCGTTTTTTTTCCTTCCTTTCCGGATCTCCCCGTGAGGTTGATATCCTCTTCCAAGCTCGCCGAAAGGGGAGAGGAATAATGCAGGGGGGTGGGGGATGGGGGATGGGGGATGGGGGATGGGAAGGTGGAGGAGGAAGGGGTGAGACGCAAGGCAGGTGCGGATGCAAGAAACGCGGGGTGTGTTTTGGACGCGAAATGATCTACGACGGTCGGAAGCCCGGTTGCACGCGGCTGGAAAAGCGATGCAACACAATGTCACCGGGGACAGGGTCCGTCTCATCACAAAAAAGTCTAAGTGTGGGGACTTTCATCCATATTCCATCGTAGTTACTGCTCTCTCCCTCTACTTCCCTTTCTTTCTCTTTCTTACCTCGCCCTCCCTCTCCGCCTCCCTCTTTTCTCTCTCTCTCTCTCTCTCTCTCTCTCTCTCTCTCTCTCTCTCTCTCTCTCTCTCTCTCTCTCTCTCTCTCTCTCTCTCTCTCTCTTCCTTATCGCGTTCTCCCACTCTCTCTTCCTGTTTCGCTCTCCGCTTTCTTTCTTTTTTACTGCCTCGCTCACCCTCCCTCTCTTTCTCCCTCTATATTTCTTCCTCCATCCTTCCATACGTCTCCAACCCATCCGTCCCTCTTCTTCCTCTACACTCCTTATTCCTTCTGTCTTATTCCCTCGTCTTGCATCCCTCTTTATTTTTTTTCCACATTTGTCTCTTTCACTGACCTCTCTCTTTCTCTCCAGCCTCCCTTATACACATTAAACTCATGCTCATTTTCTTTGCCGAGGCGATAATGCATTTGAGAAATTGGCAATGACTGGCTGAATGCATGGCAAAATATCATCAACTTTCCAAATACATTTATTTTTTTATAAATAAAAATGTTTAGTGCACTTCCCTCATCTGCACAACCTGTCGGTCCACCAAACGTGCAACCCAATATCTACGGTTCGCCAATTTCCTGATGACCAAACAATGAGTTAATGCAATGGCTTTCTTGCATAAGCAATACCCAATAGGCGGTACAACACAAAGCCTGGCCGAATATACATTAAACTCAAAGTCTGTTCGCATAGTAACAATTTGGCGCCTTTTAAGCTCCCAGAAAAAAATACTGGTAATAAAACACTAGAATAATACTGATAAAGAAGAAAAAATCGAATCAAAATCAATATCCAAAAATCTCTCCGGTGTACTCTAGAGAGCAAAATTGCTGCGTGTAAATGACCAGGGAAAACTGCCCCACCCCCCTTCCCCCTTTCCTCTGCCGGGTCAACGTGGAGAATCTAGGCCCCGCGTGAATGTGGAGCAGCTTTGCTTTAAGCGTGAATCTTAAGGAATTTTCCCTCGCGTGAACATACAAAGGAGGACGGCCGAGGCACTGCTAACTTTGGGATAAGCTTAGGAGTCGAGCATGGATTTGAAAATTGTCCCAGAAAGAAACGTCAAATGTAAAATAGGGAATATTCAAGACATTAAGAGCCCCCCCCCCCACAAAAAAAGGCCAGGTTGCCACCAAACGACGAAAAGCCAAGCCATTACGATAAAAGGTAGACCGGCGCGAACGGGCGTGGAGAAGGATGACCAGACTCGACAGAGCCACGGCAAAGAGCCACCAAACAGGGCGGGGCAGCGGCAGCCAGGAGGGATATGGCTGGTGCAGCGAGGCACCCTAATGCCTTCGACTGCAGTGGGAAGAACACACCACTGCAGCCAAGACCCGCCGCCCCTCCCCCTGTACATGTCATTGCAAATAGTACTTATCGAGTTTATGTAACTGCACTATGGAGCTCAGTAAAGGGTAAAAAAAAGAACCGAAGCGATAGTGATACATGAAAAAATCGAAATAAATACATTAAAAATTAAGATCTACTTCATAACCATGACAATACAAAGATCATTATTAACATCATGATAATCACTACCATAACTAATGAAAAAGGTCAAGCTAAAAAGCGTATGATTATGAAACTACAAAATAACAAGGCAAACAACCTTATTTGCATAACCCACAACATCTTCAGCTCCTAGAAGAAAGGGAAAGATAGAGGGAGTGGGGAGGGGAGGGGGGCAGCGAGATCAGCTGGTAGCCGCGCAAGCGCTTGATCTCCCCCAACTCCAACTTATTTCCCTACTCCAACCACTATTTGTTAGGACTCCTATCGAAGCACATGCTGACATCTCCCTTGACATCCGCAAATACGATCGCCCTTTCGCACCCTCACGCCCTCTCGCCTCCCCCCCCATCCCCCACCCTCCTCTCGCCCCGTTACCCAATCCATGCTTAAGATTTGATGCTAACCACGTCCCATAGCGCATAAGCAGCGCCGCGGTGCCGACTACTGATGAAGGGCGCTCAGGCCAAGAAACGACCATGATATTCTATTTTCAGGATGATTTTATTTTCGTCTACCCCGGCGGTTACTACTTCATGTTTTTATACGAGGGTTCTTATCGTGTATTGAAGACTCACTACCATGAAGCCTTTTTTAAGATGATGTCTAATAGTAATCCACTATCTCCAACCGTTATTCAAAGGACGGGTGTCTGATATGTCATGACTCTCCAACGCTCTGCAGTGACTCCTAACTTCAATACGATATTCAACCACAATTTCAATATAACCGAAGCACGATTTTACCTCAGTGTTCAAAAACAACAACTGTCATAAGCTCCAAACGCGATGGGCAAACACGCAATCAAACACAATCGCAAAATAACAAAAGGATGCAAAAAAACAGATGAAGAAAGAAACAAACAAACAATGCAACCGCCTCATCATCGGGTCACCAAACAAAGAGCAAGATGCAGAGACTAAAGAAAGAAAATAAGCTACGGCTCATAGCCTTAATAGGATTACGGGCGACGGGGTCTTACGAGGGGAAACCGCGCCATGCTTCGACGACAGAAAACACGAGACGTTTTTCTTCAGGACAGTCTAGCTAGAACGTTTTTTTTCAAGAAAGGATTAGGTATTGTGGGGGATTATCCTTGGCCTGAACAACGAAATCAGCGAGCCATTCTTGGGTACTATGAAATAATGCTGATCTATGTCAACCATTATTAAAATCAAGCAA
>NW_028234426.1:31168563-31171063 GCF_977035675.1 Penaeus japonicus | reverse complement strand
AACTGTATATAATACCATAAAAACAAATGAAAATCTTTAAATATATCCGGATTAAAATCTAGAAGAAAAAAAGTGCGTGGTATCACAACATCAGGTTCAAGGTCTCTCTCCTCTTCCTACAGAAAATGCTAGGTGCAGGACATATATGTGAGAGAGAGAGAGAGAGAGAGAGAGAGAGAGAGAGAGAGAGAGAGAGAGAGAGAGAGAGAGAGAGAGAGAGAGAGAGAGAGAGAGAGAGAGAGAGAGAGAGAATATGTGTGTGTGTGTGTGTGTGTGTGTGTGTGTGTGTGTGTGTGTGTGTGTGTGTGTGTGTGTGTGTGTGTGTGTGTGTGTGTGTGTGTGTGTGTGTGTGTGTGTGTGTGTGTGTGTGTGTGCCTGTATGCGTGCCTGCATGTGTGCCTGCATGCATGTGTATATGTATTTTTATGTACGTCCTTTCTTGTTTTAACGTATGCGTACACTTAGACGCATTGGCGTGTGCACAAGGGAAAAGAAAGCAGGAGTGGCCGCCTGTGGAGCGTGGGAGGACCTGGCACGTATGTAGGGCATTTGCAGCAACGCCCCGCCCGACGCTGGCATAGCCTACGTTGGCGTGCAAAGTGCATACGGCCACACCGCTCTCATCGCTGGACACAGTGCAAGGGTTCGTCATACTACGAGTACAGAACGGCCTCTTATGGCGTTTTCTCCTCGGCATAGAAAATCGTCCAAATAATCCGGTGTCTCTTTTCCGAAATAGGAACGAATATACAGAAATGAGTAAACTTTCTGTCTTCGGTAGTGTGTTATCAACTGGAAATACTAAGAAGAATTAACTGTCTGTTTACCGCTTCTCCTTTTCTATTTGTACTTTTTGCCGTCTTCCCTTTATCCTCTCTCTCTCTCTCTCTCTCTCTCTCTCTCTCTCTCTCTCTCTCTCTCTCTCTCTCGCCTCTCCTCTCTCTCTCTCTCTCTCTCTCTCTCTCCCTCTCTCTTCTCTCTCTCTCTCTCTCCCTCCCTCTCTCCCCCTCTCTCTCTCTCTCTCTCTATATATATAATATATATATATATATATATATATATATAAAATATATATATATATATATATATATATACATATATATATACATATATATACATATACATATACATATAAATATACATATACACATACACACACACTCTCAAACATTCACACACACACACAACACACACACACACACACACACACACACACACACACACACACACACACACACACACACACACACACACACACACACTCCTTTTCCTCTATTCCCTCGGGATAACTATAGAGTATCGACAGGCGTCTCCCAATAATCAAATCCATTCACATCGAGTAGTTCGTGCCCAAACAAACCAACAAATAAAAAGACGTGAGCAAAAAATGCTCGGGGCAAGAAGACGGAACGGAACGCCTCGACGCCCGTCCTATCCCCTATGGCAGGCATGTTTACACCGCTGTCCAAACTATGCCGTCTCCCCCCCCCCTCTGTCTCGTCTTCCCCTTCAGGCTTCCCCTCTCAATCCCCTCCTCCGTACCCCAGGACACCCCCTCCCTCTCCCCCCCCCCACCAGTCCTTGTGTATCTAACCGCCACCCACATTGCCATCCGACCGTTCCTTTTTCGTCGCCATGATTCTGTATTTCCAATTTTCTTTTCTTCTTTTCTTCTTTTCTCTCTCTGTCTCTTTATCTCTTTATATTTCTCTATCTCCTTCTCCTCTTTCTCTTTTTCTTTCTCTTTCTCCTTCTCGTCCACCTTCTCTTTCTCTTTCTCTTACTCTTTTTCCTTCTCGACCTCTTTTTCTTTCTCTTTCTCTCTCTCTCTCTCTGAATAATTCCAATCCTCCACCTCGTCCATCTTCCACAGCCCCGAGATATCGCTGGCCTTCGTCCGTCAGCGCGCCCTTATCCTGTGACACCTGGCATCCCATTGGCACCCCTTTTTATCCGCGCGAGGCGTCGTCGTTGTCGTCGGCATCTCCCAACCCTTTCGCCCGACTTCTTTTCCGCCGCCACTTCCTTTTCCTATGGTAACTTTTTTCATCGTTCCTGAACGGAAAATCCAACCTCTCCCTCTTTGGCAACACCTCTACGAGTCTGTTCCTTCAGCATCCTTCAACCCGGCAGCTGTCGTCGGAAGCGAAGGCAAGAGCAACAGCCTTTATCTCGACGTGCAAGGATGGCGCTCCCCCCCCCCCCCTTCCCTATCTCCCTTCCCCTCTAGTCCTCCGCTCCCCTCCCCCAACCTCCACCATAGCGCGTTTCCTGAGCCCCGCCAGCTGGTAGCTTCATCAGGGTGCCTCAATCACCTGACGCATCCCCCCTCCCCTCCTCCCCCATACCACCGTCCGATTCTCCACATAACTCCTCCACCCCTACCCCCAAATACCCCCCTATACCACCCTCCCCCCGTTGTTCTTTAAACCCCCTCCCCCACGCCCATCCTGAAGCCACACACACAACCCGCGTTGGTGATCCTGCTGGTGACAGATCA
>NW_028234426.1:31161063-31163563 GCF_977035675.1 Penaeus japonicus | reverse complement strand
GATAAGCACGTGAGAGCAACGACATCTGCCGTCTTAAGGATCAATAGCTGTCACTCGCTTGGAACAGCAGGCCATTTTCTACCTGATGCATTGGCCTGTGCATGCAAGCCCCGATGGCACAGGATGTCAACACAAGACGCTCTCGACGATGACGATAGGACCGTAGGAGAAGGATGAACAGATCCTGATCCTACAGAACCCGCGTGCTGTGGCCGTGCACGTCCTTGCAGCTGCGGCCGTGCAAGGGGGTCTTAAAACCGCAGTTATGGAGGTGATAAACATCTTTGACTCTGACTCTACATCCGCGAAGGAAGTTCGAGGTAAACAAAAGAGTAGAAATAACAACTCCCTCCCGCCCTTCCTCGCCTTTCATCCCCTTCCCCCTGTGCGTCCTTCGACCCCCTCTGCCCCTTTGTGGCCTTCATCCTCCCCCTTTCCCTATCCCCCACGCCCCGCCCTTCATCCCTCACTTCTTCCCCCACCCCCTCCCGTCTCCCCCTTTCCTCTTTTACCCATCATCCTACGAAACCGACGGCCTCCTCCGCGGGGGTGTCTAAGAAAAGCAGCCTCGATGTCCCGTGATGTTTGTATTGCGTTGTCTCCACCCTTTTCCCCTCCTGGGGTGAGGGACCGACGTGCCCCGAACAGCCATGTAAAAAAGAGCGACCCAGTCCGCCCCTAATAAGGACTAGTATCGTAGTTTCTCCCAAGGTGGGACTGGCCCTTAAAGGCATGTGACGTGGTAAAGCGGGTGACGTGGTAGCACCTTTGTCGCTCGTAGTAAGGACCATGGCTGAAGGCTCAATGGACTACGGTGTTTGGCTGGGTGTTTGGCTGGGTGTTTGATTGGCTAGGGGTGTGCCATTCGAACCACACGCAGAACGACTTTTTTTTCCTGCACTCTTGAACACAACCAGCTTTACTCTTCCACTTCAACTTGCTGGTCGCTATCTAATCACTCCCCTAAAAATGTCCTTAAAAAGAGAGAGAGAGAGAGAGAGAGAGAGAGAGAGAGAGAGAGAGAGAGAGAGAGAGAGAGAGAGAGAGAGAGAGAGAGAGAGAGAGAGAGAGAGAGAGGAAAAAGAGAAGAGAGAAAAGAGAAGAGAAGAGAGATAGCAAAGAGAGAGAAAAAGAAAGAGAGAAAGAGAGAAAGAGAGAGAGAGAGAGAGAGAGAGAGAGAGAGAGAGAGAGAGAGAGAGAGAGGAGAGAGAGAGAACAGAGAGAGAGAAGAGAGAGAGAGAGAGAGAGAGAGAGAGAGAGAGAGAGAGAGAGAGAGAGAGAGAGAGAGAGAGAGAGAGAGAGAGAGAGAGAGAGAGAGAGAGAAAGATTAACACAGTACAACTCATCAAGGCATCATCGCCAAAACACTCGCGTGGCTCCAAAGTTGCTGATCTCTCAACGTCCCTCTTCCCAGACAACCGGGCGAGCGTCGGGGTTTTGAGGAATGTCTCCTTGATACCTACACACAGGGACATCAAGCACACATCAACAAGAAGTATTTGTTTTCAATGTTTATCAATTGTCACTAATTGTTTTTGGATGTTGCATCTCTATTTTCTATCTATAAAACCTATATCTCTGCCAGCAACATGGCCAAACAGCAAATCAATGACATTGTTTTAATTTCTCATTTATGAAAACGGAGGCTCAGCATTTTTGTACTTCAACCAACAAGAATATTTAATGGAGTAGCATCCTTATCCTGTTTCTCTCAACATTCACTGCCTAAATACAAACACACAGAGACGCTAAGAAAAAGAAACCAAATTCATGCACACCACACTGACTCTAATCCCATTCTCTAAAAATAATTATAACAAAAAATATAAGAACACAAGACTTCACAGAGTAGATAAAAATATAAAAAAATAACAAATAACACATAAAATAATACATAAAATAATATAATAAATATCTAAAACATAAAAAATAAGTAAACAATAATAATAATATTTCAAAGAGTAGCCTCGATTTCTCCAAAGACAGCGATTGTTCCGCCGGCGTCGCCAAGGACACCCGAAGACGCTGGCGACTCTGCTTGACAGGCTCCGTTCCTCTCGATTTCCCTTTTTGTTCCCGCTTCGCCTGCAACTGAGGAGGACGTCGACACAATGATTCACTTGTGAATGACGCATAAACTGTTGTTGTTTTTTTACTTTTTTTTCAAAGTCCTTCTAACCGACATGGACGCGCTGTAGCTACAAGGCATAGCAAGCCATTCACTTCTGGCACTTACACGCACGCATGCACGCACATACACGGATGCTTGAGCATTATAAGCGTGTGTTACTTAAGGGAAAAAATGTAAATACAAAAGCAGCTCGCGACAATCCTTTAACTTGCGAGGGGGGGGGGGGTAGGATGAGGCCGAGAGGAGACTAAAGGAGGGGGAGAGGGAAGGGGAGGGGGAATGGAGAAGGAGATGGAGGAGGAGGAGGAGGAGGAAGAGGGGTTGGAGGAGGAGGAGGAGTAGAAGGAGGGGTTGGAGGAGGAGGAAGAG
>NW_028234426.1:31146063-31153563 GCF_977035675.1 Penaeus japonicus | reverse complement strand
TCCGCTTATATACGAAGGTCATTTTCGACAGGTTTGCTCTGAAATCGAGGTTTTGTCATTAGTTTTAACATCCTTCGTTTCTAACAAAAAGATTTAAATGCTTTTTTAGTCCTATTCTATTACTCAACTCAGATATGCAAATATGTATGTCTGTTATATATGAACTCATTTGCATATACTTACTCTTAACCATTATTTTATTCGTAAATGACCAAAAGAATATAAAAAACTATACCTAAATGCAAAAGCCTTCTCAATTTTCAAAGGGCCAGTTTCCGAGGCGTCAGCTAGGCCGGAATAAGTTGGCAGACGAACATGATCAAAACATGACGAGTTCGTGTTCAGACGTCTCGATGACGGCCGTCGCCACACGCGCAAAACCGTTTATTCCTGCTTGACTTCGTGCCCAGTGATTGGACTGCACTATGGAGTCATCGCCTGAATTTTTGTTATATCAGCAGACCTTTCTACTTAGGCGTGTATGTTCTTGTTATTATATTTATGAAAAAAAATATCTTTTATTTGACTTCCGTGCTCCATAGCAGATAATCATCCTAATTATTTTTAATCTAACTCATTAATGCTTTATAATAATATTCATGCAATGATTATAATCCAAACTCGTTCCAAATGATAAAATTATCACAAACAGATATGTAGGTCTTCACTGACCTGTGCTGTTTACAAGATGATATTTCAAGAGCTTTCTTCCTTTACCCTGGTCAGTGAACTTATCTCATCATTAACAAACAAACAAACAAACAAACAAACAAAGAGAGAGAGAGAGAGAGAGAGAGAGAGAGAGAGAGAGAGAGAGAGAGAGAGAGAGAGAGAGAGAGAGAGAGAGAGAGAGAGAGAGAGAGAGAGAGAGAGAGAGAGAGAGAAATTTGATCCGATTTGATATGATACACTGAAGGAGAATAAATAAATACTTGAGTATCGTATTACGATATAAAGTGTGCCACAAATATCTTATTCCCATTTACTTATTTTTCCTCCGAGTCACGTTAACTCGAAATAAGTCGACGTGAGCGTGTCTGTGAACACGTTAAGCAAAAGGAGACTTTTATCCTGAAAGTTTGCGTTCACTCCGCCCCCTCACCCACTCCTCTCTCCTCCCCTACTCACCCTTCCCCAACTTCCTCTCCCTATCCACCCCCCCTTCCCCTAGTGCCTGCCTCCACGACGCCCGGGTTCGCTCAGCAAATCCTGTAAACGCTTTCCTGTGCCTTCAAGCGCCTCGACCGGCCATGGCGCTCGTAGCGGGATCGCGGAGCAGGACCTTGGGATATATATTTATTATTATTTTTTTTTTTTGCTAATCTTTCATTGCATTTAGTGTAATTTGAATGTGTGGGTGTTTGTTTGGTAATTTTGCTTGACTGTGCTCAAGCAATTATGTGTGAATGCGTGAATATGAGAGAGAGAGAGAGAGAGAGAGAGAGAGAGAGAGAGAGAGAGAGAGAGAGAGAGAGAGAGAAAGAAAGAAAGAAAGAAAAAGAGAGAGAGCGCTATTCCTTGAAATTTGCCGTGACATTTTCCTCCGTAGTATTATGTATACCTCATTCCGACCGAGACTAAGTGGAGGCAACAGCAATACTCAATTAGCCCGAGTGGCAGACGGCGAAGTCCTATTAGTGCTTTCATCTGCGTCCAAATATCCGAAATAATTCATTAGACTGAAACGTGATTGGCGTCCAGCCAATGTCCATCTCTCTGAATACAGGGAAACACTCAACAAACAAGCACATACAAACATGACCAAAATATGGCTTCCAACACCTACCTACCCATACCCACCCCCAAAAAACGGCACATCAAAGGCAGATAAAGGGAGATGTGACCCCGCACCTCACGGTCAATACCGCCTCGACAACGTCCTTTCCCCAACGCGACAGAGGCGACACCAGCATACCCCTCTTTGCTTGGACCTCGAATCTTGAGTCTTAGATCTTGGGTCTCGGGTCTTGGCTCTTAGGTCTCGGGTCTCGGGTCTTACGTCTCGGGTCGCGGGCTTTCGGTCTTAAGTCTCGGGTCTCTCATCTTGGGTCTCAGGTCCTGGGTCTCGGATCTCACTCAGGTCTTGGGTCTTGGGATACGATCCTTGGGTCTTAGATCTAGGGTCTCGATCCTTGGGTCTCGGGTCTAAGGTCTCGGATTTCGAGTCTCGGGTCTATGTGGTTTATACAGGATGGTCGTGGTACACAACCAACCGACCGACCTACCTGCCGGAAGGAGAATCCGAGCCACCCTTCATAATTCCGAAACCGTTTCCATTTGCGAAGAGAAACTTTCTTCATGTTCTTCCTCCTCCTCCCTCCGAGTTTCCTCTCGGCCATTAGCCATGATGTATGAGCCTCTAAACACATCTCGAGTTTAACGAAATGCTTTAAACGGTCGCCTTATCTTCCTCGGAAACATCTCTTGACTTCACTTCATTTCCTTTCTCTTTCTCTCTTCCTCTTCCTCTTCTCTTCTCAGCTCTTCCCTTCTCTGCTCTCCTCTTCTCCCGAATACCCCCCCCCCCCATCCAACCCGACCTCACCATCCAACTCATACAAGCAAGACAAGGCGCAGACTTTCCAAGTGGGGTTTGTGCACGAAGCTTGCGGTGATTCCATCGTTGTGGGAATACGTGCCAGGGGGCCTGAGGGAGGGAGAGTGAGACAAAGCAAGAGTGCAGGGGAGAGAAAGAGGGAGAGGGGGGAGGGAGGAGGAAGGAAGGATGCTTGGAAGGAGGGAGGAGGGAGAGGGAGGAAGGATGCTTGGAGGGAGAGAGGGAGGGAGGGGGAAGAATAATGAGAGGGAGGAGTAGAGAGGGAGGGGGAAGAGGGGGAGAGGGAGAGTGGGAGAGAGGGAGGGAGTGGAGGAGAGAGAGAGAGAGAGAGAGAGAGAGAGAGAGAGAGAGAGAGAGAGAGAGAGAGAGAGAGAGAGAGAGAGAGAGAGAGAGAGAGAGAGAGGAGGGGAGAGGAGGGAGAGAGGGGGAGAGAGGGAGAGGGAGAGAGGAGGAGGGAGAGAGAGAGAGAGAGAGAGAGAGAGAGAGAGAGAGAGAGAGAGAGAGAGAGAGAGAGAGAGAGAGAGAGAGAGAGAGAGAGAGAGAGAGAGGGGGGGGGGGAATAAGAGAGAAAGAGAGATAGATAGAGAGAGAGAGAGAAAAAGAGATAGAGACATAGAGACGAGGGATGGGAGGCAGGCGAGATAGAGATGGATCGAGAAAGATAAGCATGCATCTACATCAACTGATTGACCTTCTGTTGACATTAAAAGGGCGAATGTCAAGCAAATAAGTATAAATACCCACGAGGGATCAAAGCTTCACGTCCACCTCACTTACCAACCATAAATAGAAACCCAGAATCGATATCACTAATGCCTGCATGACAACACCCTTCGCGCTCAGTCATAATTTACAGCAGCCTTAAGGGCGAGCTCGGATAATACCCCTAAACATAGTACGTAACATAGTATAAAGCATAGCCGTAACCAGTATGAAGAAGTTAGGTTAACGTGACCGGGTCAAGCTGTCGTAAGGTGATCAGCCAAGACCCTCGCGTTGGATGGTGTTAATCGCCGTGGTGAGCACTTAATAGAGCTGATAGTGTTTTTTTATAGCCAAAGCAACAGTGCAAGAGGCAGATCAAGCTACTCTCTGCCGTTCTTGTCAGTGTGAGAAAGTATGCAATGGCACGGCGAAATGCGAAGTGTAAAACTATTAGGTGCATTAAATGTAAAATATTTCTACGTACAAAATCAGAAATAATGTTATACAGGCAAGATGGAAGGAAAAGTGGATAGCCAGTTAACAACATTTATTAAAAGAGAGATGAAGAGAATGAAGAAGAGGGGAGAAAGGGCTAATGAGGGGGGGAGGAGGATAGGGAGAGAGAGGAAAAGGGAGGGAGAAGGGAGGGAGAAGGGAGGGGAAGGTAGAGGATGGGGTGGGGTGGGGTGGGGTGGGGTGGGGTGGGGTGGGGTGGGGTGAGGTGAGGTGGGGGAGGATGAAGGGGGAGGGAGAGCGAGAGAGAGAGAGAGAGAGAGATCAAGGAGGGTGAGCGAAAGAGGAAAAGAGGATTGGTAAGTAAGCGCACTTCCCGTAACTTACTACCAGCACATGGCAGGCAAACACCATAAAAACACTTGTCTATCACCTCCAAACAACCCAGGAACGCAGAAACGACAAACCCGCACGGGATTCCCTAATACAGTGTCCCTTTTTGCTTCAATGTTTTTACAAAACCTCAATACCGAAGACAACAATGAAGTAAAAAATAAAAAAAGTAAAAAATCCGACTCGAGTCTCGATACAGAAATCGCACTTGCTGAAGAAACTGCAAGGTAAATACCCAGTGACAACGACCTGCCACGCCGCCTGCAGAACGGAGGTGACACTTGCCAGCAAAACACTATGACACTTCTACTTTAAACCTACAACCTAACAATTCCTTGAAAGTTTCCGACGCCGCGCCAGGTCTTTTCTTTTGAGTTTCTTATCTTGTTTTTGCCCTTTCCTCTTCGCCGCTAAAAAATGACCCCCCACCCCCCATACACACAGAAACGTACATAAAAAAGCCCTCGGAGTTTCATCAGTCAATCTCAAGATACACAAAAAGAGGTCGTTCTTCAGCCGGCGACAACAACCGCCGCTCTCAGGACTTCCACCGCCGGTTGAGTCCAAGTTTTCATCAACTCGCGCGTTGTTTCCGAAGAGTTCAGCCTCGAGCGCTCAAGGGACGAGGCGCGACCCGTTCCAAATCATGTTAGACGCAGGGCCACCACCCCGCAACCGATGCCTCAAGATAGATGGGTAAGACATTCAGATAAAAGCACGCTGAACGAAATGCAGCAAGATAAGCCCCGCATATATCACGACCCGCCTGCTGGACACCGCGCTATCTTGACCAATTTGTCCGAGTTGCCGCGGGTCATCCTCGAGCCGCCCGTTCCCAGCTGAAGCCGAACACGCGTCGTTTGCTGAACTCAGCGACGCACGCTGCTCAAACCCTGGGTGTTCGCACTACCGTACTCAAAAAAAAAGAAAAAAAATTCCCTCATTCATGACAATTCACCTGTCAGATAAATCCAACCCCAGAGTGGAGGATGCTGGGGAAAAAAACAAGACCATACCAACCATAAAATCCACATTGTCAAATCCGAACCTCGATGCTGATGCAGCTCTGCGGGAAGTGACAACAAACAACGTCCCCGCCCGATTTCCTTTGATTTGCGCTCCGGCCGAGGTCGTGCAAGGAAGTAGGGCGGGTGAAGGGCTTTGTGACGACGATGGTAGTGCTGCTATGGGTCGTAACGCCAGAGACAGGCAGTTACTGGCAGTGGTCATAATCACTGATCCTTCTATCTTCATCTCTTATATCATTATTTTCGCCGTAATTCTAATAACTTTATATCATCAGCATCACAATTATCGCCATACCACAGCAAACCTTCTTTACCCCTCCCCCTCCCCTTCCCCCTTACACAAAAACAAAATTGGCGACACAAAGAGAATCTGGACGTATTTCTCATTACAAAAAATATGAACGTCCAATCTGCATCGAGGGCGGGTGGGCGGCCAGAATCACCACCCCCCTCTTTCTTCCTTCTCCCTCCACCTCCTCTTTCTATTCCTCCCCCTTCCACCTCCATCACACCTTCCTTCCCCCTTCACCTCCATCACCCCCCCTTACCCCCTCCCCCGCCAGCCCAACTTTATTTTTGCGAGCTTGAAATCATTTGCTTATTTCCATATAGATGGTGGATTTGCATGGACCCCCAAAAAGAGATGTGTTTCCATTTTCTGGCGTTGCAACTGCAATGATCCGAGCAATGGCGGTGGCATATTGTGTTGTGTGGGAAGTATGTCAGTTCACTCTTTTTTTTGTATTAGAGTTTTAATTATAAATGAATTAACATGGTTGAACGGGATGCGTTGACTAAAGGAATGGCACGTGTCGTTAACTATGTCAGATATATGGTGATGTGGAGTAATTTTTTTTGCCACATTATATAAAGAAACAAGTCTATGGGATAATTTAATTTTAAAAAATATAAATATTTCCACTGACCTACACACTTATTGGAAAACACTAACATCCATCAACTGAAAATGTCTTATTTACGGCTCATTCCAATGACCCCCGCTACACTCGCTCGTCATTTGCATGATGAAAAATGCCCAAGATAAAACATATATATATCATAACGACAAAACACAGAGGCAAAAACGCGCGCGTATTGATCCCGCAAACGAGAGGTCGAAATGAAGAGTAAAATCGGGACCTCCACACGGGATCTAATCAAACTGCTCCGTGATTTGTTTCCATATCACGCGTTCCAAATGCCGATCACGGGCCTTGCATAATTAAAATGACAATGGCAGCAGCAGCAGCAACGATAACAGCAATGGCAACAATAACAACAACGGAATAACATTACCATCATTTCTGTACAAGATGATAAACATAAGTATCACAAAGTCAGATTGTGGAAGTGTGGCGCATCTACGTCGTCTGTAACAGCTGTAACGACAAAGAGGAAATTCAGAGGATGCAGAAGTTGTTACGGTGCATCGTGAAAAACATCATCTCGCCATAACAGGCTTCCATCTCCGCCATTACCGTCACTGCGAAACAAGCGTGCTGACAGAATGACGGGGATGTACTGCACAATGAATAATGGCCGTAAATTGTAACTACCGTATAAACACGGCGATAAAAATTCTGTGGCTGGTGGTTCTCACAATTTTTCCTTCTTAACCTGTTCTTTTTGTCGAAAGTCGTTCTTTCACTCACCGGCTGTTTTACCCAACTCTCTCTCTCTATCTCTCTTCTCTAGCTCTCTATGAGAATTTACGACGCGGCGCATTCGTCGACCGCCCCCGCACGCCATGCCCTTCCCGCCTCTCGCCATCTCACGGGCGGAGCTTATTTCACGTCAATTAGGGCATTAACGGAACCTAATGATGATGATTCGACGGCATAGGAGGTCGTAAAACCCATCTGCGCCAAGAGAGAAAATTCCCAGAGCAAGTGACGCGAAGTAAGGTGAGGGTAGCCACTGTTGCCAGACACAAACGCGAAATGCAATAGCCTGTTCGAAACCCTTCGTTACCCGAGATAAGTAAAAACAATGGCTCACACAACTGGTCTAAGCCGGCGCCGCCATTAATTAACTCGTAAATCCAATTAAATTCGACCGTAATTCAAGAAAGCTTCTTTGGGTGCCCCGCCCTCGCGGCCACCGGGGAGGAACCTGCTACGAGTACTTACTCTCCTCGCGCTTCACTCCCGGGTCAGTGTAACGACTGCTTCGCCTCTCCACTCGCGCCCTAAAGAGGCTCTCCGGGAGAAGAAGCGTGACCCGAGCTAGCGTCGAGAGGGAACTTCAGCGCTTGAGCTTCAGCCAGAAAACCCTTCTCCTGCTTAGCTATGCATGTAGCCCCTGCGGCATATTATACTCCTGCCTTAATATTAATGCAAATGCATTCATGCTGGGATATCGATA
>NW_028234426.1:31128563-31141063 GCF_977035675.1 Penaeus japonicus | reverse complement strand
CACAGTAGTAGTATCAAAAATAAAACCAACTATGAAAACGAAAAATACATATATATCAAACACATTGACAAAGAATGTTGCTGAAAGCATCTGCAATACAAAAACAAAATTTCTAAAAACGAACAAGGAGAAATGCAAGATAAGGAGACGAATCCCGGAAGAGCAAGACGAGCTAAGGAACTGGTGCAGGAAGAGGAAGAGGAAGAGGAAGAGGAAGAGGAAGAGGAGAGGGAGGAGAAGGAGAGGGAAAGGGAGAGGAAGAGGAAGGAGGAGGAGGAGGAATAAGAGAAGAGGGGGACGAAGGGGAGGGGGTGAGGGAGTGGGAGGGGGAGGGGGAGGGAAGGGGAAAGGGGGAACAGAACATGGAGATGGAGAAAGATGATGATGATGATGATGATGATGAGGAGGAGGAGGAGGAGGAGGAGGAAGAGGAGGAGGAAGGGCGAGGGAGGAGGAGGGGAAGGAAGGAGGAAGGGAAGGAAGGAGGAGGAGGAGGAAGGGCGAGGAAGGAAGATGAGATAGAGAAAGGAGTAAGAGCATCAGAAGACGATGGAGATGGAGATGGAGAAAGCGGAGAAAGAGCAGGAGGAGGAGAAAAAGAAAATGGATACAGAGAAGGCGGAATAGAATGAGGAGGAGGTCAAACAGGTGGAGGAGGAAGAGGAGGAGGAGCAGTAGCAGCATAAGAGGATGGAGATAGAGATGGAGATGGAGAAGGCGGAGAAAGGGGAGGAGGAGGAGGGGACAAGAAAGATCAATAAGGTGAAGGACTCTGGGTAAGGAACTACGATCTCTACGTGTTTTCTTCTCCCCTTGTCACGCACGCCATCTCACCCCGGGAAGAAGGGGTCGGCGCCCCCCTCTGTCTTCACACTTCAACCTGTCAAGCTCCTCCTCCGCCCTGTTTACAAACGTTTACAGTCTATTTTGGATATGTAGGGGGGGGGGTTATGAGACAGAGGGAGAAAGGGAGAGAGTGAGAGAAATGGAGGGAGGGAGGGAGGGAGGGAGGGAGGGAGGGAGGAAGGGAGGAAGGGAGGAGAGAGGGAGAGGGGAGGGAGGGCGGTAGGGCGAGAGAGAGAGAGAGAGAGAGAGAGAGAGAGAGAGAGAGAGAGAGAGAGAGAGAGAGAGAGAGAGAGAGAGAGAGAGAGAGAGAGAGTGTGTGTGTGTGTGTCTGTGTGTGTGTGTGTGTGTGTGTGTGTGTGTGTGTGTGTGTGTGTGTGTGTGTGTGTGTGTGTGTGTGTGTGTGTGTGTGTGTGTGTGTGTGTGTGTGTGTGTGTGTGTGTGTGTGTGTGTGTGTGTGTGTGTGTGTGTGTGTGAGTGTGTGTGAGAGAGGGAGGGTGTGTGTGGTGTGTGTGTGTGTGTGTGTGTGTGTGTGTGTGTGTGTGTGTGTGGGTGTGTGTGTGTGTGTGTGTGTGTGTGTGTGTGTGTGTGTGTGTGTGTGTTGTGGGTGTGAGTGTGAGTGTGAGTGTGTGTGTGAGTGTGAGTGTGAGTGTGTGTGTGTGTGTGTGTGAGTGTGAGTGTGTGTGTGTGTGTGTGTGAGTGTGTGTGTGTGTGAGTGTATGTGTATGTGTGTATGTGTGTGTGTGTGTGTGTGTGTGTGTGAGTGTGAGGGTGAGTGTGAGTGTGAGTGTGAGTGTGTGAGTGTGAGTGTGAGTGTGTGTGTGTGTGTGTGTGTGTGTGTGTGTGTGTGTGTGTGTGTGTGTGTGTGAGTGTGAGTGTGAGCGTGCGTGTGTATGTGAGTGTGCGTGTGCGTGTACATGTACGATTGTACGTATGCGCGTACTGTACGCGTACGTGTATGCGGAAGGCATACATACACAAGTTTGTGAGCGTTGTGGTGTGTACGTGATGCATCTTGCGTTTTCGCCATGGATGCTCGCAAGGGTGTTGATACTTAGCAAGGCCGCACACTGAGGCGCTCTCGTATAACTAAAAACTATTACCCAAGAAAGTATGTTTCTTACATGTGCGTGTTTCCATGGTGACCGTATTAATATAAGCGAGTGGCCGCGATCATGTTTAGCCTTTATGGACATGATGACGTAAAGAGTTTGACCATTTGATGTTAATAATCAACCTAAACACTGAATGCTAATAATGCTTCTAATCCCTTAATGCTACTAATAAATCTAAACACCTAATGCTATTAATGATTTTAATTATCTAATGCTAATGATTAATCTCCATATTAACATTATTAATCATTTTCACCATGTAATATTGATAATATCTTAAGTTATTTAATGGCGATAATGATTCTGATCAAGTAATGCTGACAATGATATTGAACATCATATATTATTAACCCAAGGTTGCAATTAAAAGAAATGCATTATAGAACGCAACGAAATAAGGGAAATGACTGCTCTCGTGCGGTGTGAAAGGCGCAAAAGCACGTAAGATTACGGAGGACACGTATAAAAAGATGATGTAAATATGATTTGGAGGTTCTCGTCTGTTTTTTTTTTTCGTTCTAAACAATGTCTTTTACGGAATTACTTACAATGTCTTTTACGTTTTCAAACTACAAAACTGCAAAAATTCGCAGTGGAAGGAGAGGAAGGGGGAGGGGAGAAGGGACGTATGTATTCCATCTGTGCAAAATACGTACTAAACCGTTGAACGTCTTTTAAATCATCTGTGTAACTTCGCAGGTGTCTATGACTAAGGTTAATTAATGGTTTCATACCAGAGTCAACGCGTATTAAAGACTTACTATTAACAGTGATTACCATTTCATACTAATTCTTAAAAGATAAAAACTGTCAACGTACAGAGAAGATGAGAGAAGGTCTGACAAAGAGAGAGGAAAACGGTGAAAAGATTTGCAAGTTAAGTCAATAGGACGATAAACGGAAAAGTTGGACAGGGTAATAAAAGAAGAAAATGTCTGAGAGATAAAAGGACTGGCATGGCGAAGGGAAATATAAAGTAAAGAAGGAAAAGGGAAATATGACATAAAAGAGATAAGAAGTGACTGTAAAGCAGAGGCAGAGTCAAATAAAACAAGGAGATAAAAATTCGGTGAAGAAAAAAGGCGCTGGCAAAGGGAAAAAAAATCTGAAAAAAAGAAATAAGATCAAACACACTCACACACTTACCCACACAAACACAAACACACACGATGAGGGAAAAAACGATCAGATAATACAACCTGATCCATGATACGTTAAAATATATATTTTCCCTGACCTATCTCCTTCCCACTTCACCCCTCCACCTCCCCTTTCATTCTAGCAATTGAAATCACGTAATCGAATGCTCAAAAACGTGCAGCTGCTGGCTATCGCTCCAACGGTAACACCTGCGCGAAGTAGAACAATATGCAACATTCTTCGAGACTTTCCTCTGCCATCAATATCGAGTCTAGTTTAGTGTGAAGTTATCTTGCAAATCCTGTTGAACAAGCGGAGGCCTCTGGTTGTTATTGCAAGCATCGGCTATAAGCTTCTTTACCCCGTAAACAACAACAGCTTTGCATGTGCAATGAACAACAGGTCGGCTTGGTAACGCCTCCCTCAAAAACGGCAATAAAGAGGATTACAGTATCAAATGGTATAACATCTCAATCTGAAGACAAAAGCCGACGACAAAACACGAATGACAAGTCCAGGGCTATAAAAGATAAAAAACACAATAAAAGATATATGACGTGTAATCACGCAAGGGACTTTAACCGATGGCATTTCGCAACCCGCGAGCATATTCTATTCTCACCATACTTCCTGTCTCAAGATTACACTATACATTGCATCCAACGCATTTTTAGACGGTTATCACTACCTTACTATCGTTAACTCTTATGTTCCTACAATGGATAACACTACGTGACCGCGTTATATAACGCCACATGCCGGGCTGAAGTGTCCATCATTAAGAACTAATCATCTGGCGAGGGACAGTTTCGTTGCCAGAAACGGCTAGCAAAACAGTCTCGCTCTAAGAAGAGAAATCCAATGCGACTAATCAAGGCGACAATGCCACCCAATGATCCCCGATATGGAAACAAGTTGCCTAATGTAGCAGGGAAAAATAATGTATTCAGCGCTGGAACTTTACCACTTTAAGCTCTGCAATATTCAGTTAAGAAGATGCCGGTTTAGACGCCGCCTTCCCGCTAGAGTTAAGAACGCTCTTGACAACGGAAGACCGTCAAGAGGCATCTTGCTTCCTGCCTAACGCAAAAAATGGGGTGAAAAAAAACAAATGCATATGTAAAAAAATATAAAAATTTAAATAAATAAATAAAAAAATGGAAATGAGCAAAGTACTTAAACATAAATAAGGACGGGAAAAACAAGCGTAACAAAATTGTTGAATCTACTAAAAACGCGGCCATACTAAAAGACGAATAATATCTCTCATATAAAACAACTTTGTCAATTCTAGTCCAACCAAAAAATACAGAAGAAAAATGTTGAAACTAGAGCGTCCAAATAAGTTCTTATCGTGTACTGTGAGTGGAAGTGCAGGAAGAAGGCGGCAGATGTCTATACATCGGGAAGGGAGGGGAAGGGAGGGAGCGGAGGGAGAGGAATAGAGAGCGGAGGGAAAGGGAGGGAGAAGGGGTGGAGGGAGAGAAAGAGAGAGTGGGGAGGAAGGACGAGGGAGAAATGAGAGAGGAGGAGAGAGGGGGGAGAGAGAGAAGAGAGAGAGAGAGGGGAGGAGAGAGAGAGAAAGAGGAAAGAAAGAGAGAGAGAGAGAGAGAGAGAGAGAGAGAGGAGAGAAGAAGAGAGAGAGAGAGAGAGAGAGAGAGAGAGAGAGAGAGAGAGAGAGAGAGAGAGAGAGAGAGAGAGAGAGAGAGAGAGAGAGAGAGAGAGAGAGAGAGAGAGTCGGATACATAAGTGAGCGTGTTTTCTGCTTGTTTAGTGTACGTGTTCGTCGGGCTACGTGGTAGCCAAGCTGGTTGGTTATGCACTGTGCTGCGCCCAGAATGGTGGCTGTACACGCACTGACACAGTTAAGTACATACACACACATCCTAACCGAGCCCTGTACAAGATTTTAAAAAGATATATCAACCAATGTTCACTCCAAAGCGACTGGGTGAAGGAGGAAGAGGGGGAGGAGGAGGAGGAGGAGGAGGAGGAGGAGGAGGAGGAGGAGGAGGAGGAGGAGGAGGAGGAGGAGGAGGAAGAGGAGGAGGGGATGGGAGGGGGAGGGGGGAGGGGCGAGGGGGGAGGGGGGAGGAGCAGGAGGAGGAGGAGAGATGGGAGGGGGGCAACACTGTCCCTTCAATCTTCCTTTCTCAGATGGCTCTTTTTAATACAATAAAAGGTCTAGAATTACAAAGTAACAGATCTCTCCCCTAACTCATCCCTTCCCCTCTCTTACCCCACATCCCTTCCCTCCCCTCCCCCACCCCACATCCCTTCCCTCCCCTCCCTCTCCCCATACCCCTCATCTTCCTCCTTACCTAACTACCGAGAAACAATCAATGCTGACCAATCACCGCAACTGACTGACCTACTGATCGATATCCCCCCACCTCTCACCCCTCACCCCTCCCCCATCCGCTCCATATCCTCTCTCTCCCTCTATTTCCCTCCCCGCCCTGTCTCCCCGTCCCCCACCCTAAGTCACATAAATGATCACAAAAACAATGATGGGCTGTGGGGGGCGGGGGTTATAATCAGTGGTCGAGGCCGGATGGGAGAGCTGACAAATTATTGCGGGCGTTTCCCTCTGATTCCCAGCGAGCGCTATCTCCAACTCTCTCTCTCTCTCTCTCTCTCTTTCTCTTTCTCTTTCTCTTTCTCTTTCTCTTTCTCTTTCTCTTTCTCTTTCTCTTTCTCTTTCTCTTTCTCTTTCTCTCTCTCTTTCTCTTTCTCTTTCTCTTTCTCTTTCTCTTTCTCTTTCTCTTTCTCTTTCTCTTTCTCTTTCTCTTTCTCTCTCTCTCTCACTTACTCTCTCTCACTTACTCTTTCTCTCTCACTTACTCGCTCACGAATTCACTCACTCACTCTCACTCTTTCTCTCTTTCCCTTTTTTGTCTTGTTTTCTGTCTCTGTCTCTGTCTCCCTCTCATTCTTTCTCTTTGTCTCTCTCACTATTTCTCTGTTTCGCTCACTCTTTCTCTCTGTCTCTCTCACTCTTTCTCTCTGTCTCTCTCTCTCTCTCTCTCTCTGTCTCACTCACTGCCTCTCACTCACTCTGTTTCTTTCAGTATCTTTTGTTTTTTTCTGTATCTCTCTTGCTCTCTCTAACTCTCGCTCTTCCTCCGGTACCCAATTATTCCAATCGCTAACAAGCAGGTGTCTTTGGCAAGCGAGACCCACACTTCTATAAACACGTGAGCCAGATTTCATCTCGTGATTCCCTGGCACGTTAAAAATGTGTCCAACTGGGCCATTAATAGCAGGAAAACACAGGCGAAACAAAAGGAAAATAATGTCGTTAATTTGTGTTTGTTAGTGAACGCGGTGGTGGCAGTGGAACGCTAGGTGTGGGGGCATTGGTGTAATACTTCCATCAATATCCGTGAAATCGTTAACACCCACCCGGCCATCGATGACCCCGCAGTAAAAATCGATCGATGGGTGGGGGTGTGGGGGTGTGGGGGTGTTCGGGTGTAGGGCGAGGGGCGTAGGTAGGGTCAGGAGGCACAAGATCGACGCTTTGTTCACAGAGATAAGTTTCGGGGGTCAGACAAGGGCGCCGATTTGGCTAATACAATCTTCCCACGGTCACCATACCAATCACCTTCCTCTTCTCTTTTAATTTCTACTTCAGGCAAGAAGGCAAAGCATCACTAACGGTATTTCCCAGTGGGAGATTCCTCCCTTTACGAGGAAAAGAGAAAAAAAAGAGTCGAGATCCAATTCATTATGAACTTCCCGACCGAAGGGAAAGTTGGTGCGTAAGGCTCTGCACGCACGAACGGGCGGCGACGCGAAGTCTCGCTCGTACCAAGTCGGGAGTTATGGTCGGTGCCAACAAGTGCCAGAGCCGTTGTCACCTCCAATCTCGTCCCCGCCGAGACAGGCTGCGCCGTCCTCAAACAAACCATTAGTTATCAGGCGGGGGCGGGGAGAGGGGAAAGTAAGGGAGCTATTTAACGCCTCTTATCAAAGTAATCTCTATGATAAGGATGTGAGCACGTGTTATCATCTTTTGCACTGGCGTGTTACAAAGGACACAGGTTTGTGAATAGACTTCTGATCGCAGAACGAAAAGAAGATGGAAAGAGTTGCTATAAACAACGGCAGCATCTGAAGGCTTTCATGGCACAATAATAGGACTAGTTTAAATATTGGGATGAGCAAGTCTGCGAAAACTGTTCATAAGAAGAGCTCCGAAGCCTCGTAAGACAGACTAAGACAAAGACAGCCGGTGTAAACAAAAGATGATAGTTGAGTAAAAACCGGTGCCTTCAATTAATAAACATTCTTTCATAAGAACTGGAGTGAGCAGACAGCTGAAAACCTTCAACGTGGATATAAACGAATGACTGGGCAGTAACATTGGACTAAAATAGATTTCACAAAAGAAAGCAGCAAAAACATCTGTTAGAATTCTTAAAATATTTTTCTTCGAAAGATCCGCGATATATATATATATATGTATATAAACACCAGTTTCCGAAAATTTTACAGCAAAGCCGATAACGCCAGACCCGCAATTGCCTTCAAGCAATAACCTTAAATTTTCCTTGTGTAAGATACAGGCTCGGTAGACGGGCGTAGAGGAGGCACATGGGGAAGATGATGCCTGAGAAGGTTGGATAAGGTGTGTGTGTGTGAGGGGAGGGGGGTGGCTGGTACGTGCGAGTACACGTGTGTTTACACAAGACAATCAACGAAAAATTTAAGGAATGCCAAAATTACAATTATCTTGTAATGCAAATCAATTTGGTTAAGGTGTACCTTGTTAAACGCCTGCAGAGGCAGAAGCAGGAAGCCGACGCTGCTTCTGCCTTTATCTCCAACTTCTGCTTTCCCGTCTCGGCAGGCGGAACACACATTCCTCTTCGGCCGTCCGTATTAATTTCTTTAAGAAACTAATTCTCATTCGAACTAAAGTATTTAATACAGAATGAAGATATCATACTAAAAATGTATACCGTTTGAACGCCTCGACGGCTTCTTTAGACTTTGCTCCATGCTTCTATCGTTTTTTTTTTTTCATCTTTCTCTCTCTATCGAAGGAGCCGTTTTCCCTCTAACATAGGGTAACAGCGTTCATTCTGGCACCTCGTAAACGTGTTAATAGAGGGTTCTGCAATTTTCCAATATCTGCCCGATCCATAAAGCCACATGTTGCAATTTCGTTTGCTGTTGCTTCATCTAGCAATCACATAGTGTCCTCACATCCGTCACTCGCTAAAATAACGGATTAGACGGATTGACGTGCACTTCAAAAGTATAAAAAGTCGACCGCTTGATCTCAAGCGTTCATCTGGCCAGAGAGGAACAAAGCCTAAGTCAAGAGCCCAGTGCAGCCCACAGCTTGAAGCTCGGGCTCGCCGTCAGGAGGGAGGGGACGGCCGCCACAGCCTCCCGGGAATCCAATATTTGCCAAAGTTATGGGGACGCCGATACCACATAGAATATTGCATTCATTAACCTGTCCCGCGACCGAGACTACTCCATCTCCTGGCCACTCTTTCCTCCTCCTCTTCCTTTTCCTCCTCGCAACTGCGTAGCTTTAACACACACGCCGCCGTACCATGATGGCAATCCGGCCCCCCTCGCACGCCCGCCCGAGGCACACACCACAAGTGCCAGCCCGCCAAGCAGGAACAGCTTTAAGTCGATAAGGAAACGCCGTGAGAACACCATGGCAGGGAAGACTGAGATGATCTACCGTGCACAATATTACAGAAAACTACTCATATCGGTGCGTTTCGTAGTAAAAAATAAGTCGTTTATATACGTTGCTACATTCCTGCGAATTGACTTTCTGTACATATTCCCCTTAACAGCTCAGCTTTCGAGATCATTTTGAATGAAAAAATGTCGTTAATAGTGACACAAATCTGAACAGTCCTAAGTAGCCCATTCAGCCCATTCAGCTTTCAGACAAGACTGCACAAAATCCTTTCCCTCGTGAAAGCCAAAGAAACGACACAACGAGGCAACACAGCCTGAGAGCAAAGCATTGAAAGCAACAGACACTTCCCAGACCCACACGACCCCCCTCCCCCCTCCTTTTCCCTGGGGACCATCGTGGGGACATCAGAGAGCGGCCGACACGAAGTCCAGACGCAAACGGGCAGGTATATCAACACCTTATTAAGAAAACACGCCGTTATCTCTCGTGCAGGTAACTCAACGCCGTAGTTTGGACAAGACACGGAGCACAGTCCACTTCGGATTATTTTTATTTCCTTCCCTAAAACACTGACCAATAAAAATAAAAAAGATTTTGATTAAATAAAGCATTAAAAAAAGCATGAATAGACAAACCCTAGAAGAAAAACAAAATAAAATGAGAACAGTCTTGACAATATCACATATCATGAAATGGACGAGCGGTAGAAGTACAGACAGGTCGCCGAGAGGCCAATGGGTGTGTGCAAGATCTACGGCGTGTGGCACGACATTATTGTAGATGAAAGAGGCCCGTATAGTTCTTACTGATCGTAAACCGCCATACTGTAGTAAAGGCCGAGCAAGATGGCCTGGGCAAGTAGGAATGCCTTTGATCGTTAAATGGGTAACGACAGTCGCCTCGCCGTCCAAACACACCGCGTGCTCTGGCCGAAAACAGAGTTAAAATCGGTCGTTCGTCGGCGTTATCAACGAATCAAAGATGAAAGTGATATGGTTAGAGGTGAAGCTCCCAAGGTCATTGTAATACCACGTACAGACGGATGAAGTTTCGAACAAATCAACAAACAGTAATGATAAGAATAAAACAATAATAACCAAAAAAGAAATATCGACACATCGAACGAGATTTTTTTGGAAAGCACAACAAAACACCAAAATAAATAGACAGGCAACAAACCCGACTAATAACAGCACAGCTTGCATGCGGCATTAACCATGGCAGGTGATAACCTCTCATTCCTCACTGACTGTCACGATCGCTTGGACATGTGGCTGACCGTCACGTCGGGTTCGTGCCTGACCCGCCGTTCGTTCTTTCGTTCGTTCGTTCGTTCGCCCGGCTGTCAAATCATCCGCTTTCTATATATACTTCCTTCTTCTTCTACCTACTTTTACGTAAGTCTACCTCATCCGTCTACGCGACTTACATGTGAGTCGAAACTTTTTTTTTCAACCCGTAGACGAATTTACATAACCCTGACCTAACGAGGAACCCCTCCCTGAATACCGACCGTATCCTCCCGCGAGAGCGAAGGAGGCCGTGAGGGATGTATCCTGTCAATCGTTGGGAGACCTGCTTCGGCTCCAGCCTGCCCGTCTGTCCTGCTGAGTTGTGGCCTACACCGCAAATTTGCATATAAAAAAAAAGAGAGAAAGAAAAATCTTAGACATTTAAGCTTGGGCTCCAAGGCTGGCTCTCCTCCAGCCTCCCTCCCTCTCATGACTCGAGTTCAAAGACCCGCAGTGCCGTCGCCGGAGCCACCGTATATGTAATCTCTTCCTTCCCTTCAATGGCGCATAAACATCGCTCTGCTTTTATAACCACTCGTAACATTACGTTTTTTTCCTCTTTGTCTGATTCAGTGAGTTCGGAGAAAGAGAGGAAAAGAAACAAAAGGCACAAAAATAGCAGCGTCTCGATAAAGAAAGAATATATAAAAAAATAAACAAATCACGTAACTGCAACGACAAAAGATGAAGTAGAAACATTATCAACATTACAAAACAAACCCTTCAGAACAAAACAAAAACAAAAAATCATATCACTCAATTTCCTACACCAACAGGAGTCACACCTTTATTCTGAATAACTAAACAAAGAATTACAGACGAAGACGACCACCAAGGAACACTGACTCCACCCAGACTCACCTCCCCCCCTCAACCATGCCCCTTCCTCCTACCCAATATCCCTGCCCCCTCCCTACCCTACCCTTCTTCCTTTACACTCCCCTAGAGAAGGATATTGGTGACCTTCCTATGGAGAACAGGTGGGCCAGAGAATCGCTTTACATAATCCTATTTACATAACCTCAATTTTTTATTTAGACATTAATTGTGAATGAGAAACTGCTGACAAATTATCGTTCCTATTAATACTTGAAGGATTATATTTTTACAGGCTTTAAATTGTACAAGTATGGAGCACATTGCAAGATATGGCAGCAACAAACAAATGATTTCTTGCAACAAATATAACCGAGAAGCTTGTGCTCCCCACCGGCATCCGTTAACTGCACATCTGTTTAAATAATCCAAGCTTGTGCACACGACAAAAAATTATGCCGACAGAAACCGAAACATGCAAATGCTAGTGGCTCATAGATTTTACATTTTAGTTTTTGTTCTGTTCCCGGAATTCTGTATCCTTCCATTCAAGTCCAACAAAAGGGGAAAAACAATATTCTTATTTTCCTCCGACTCGGTAGTACTCGCGCACTACCGGACTTCCCCTCGGCATTGTACGACCGTTACACTGTCATGCATTTAGTACAGTCGACCCTCGGCCAGCCATACAACCTACCCTCCCCCACCTTCCCCTCTACTCCCACTCGTTTTCTCCCTCTGATTATTGCTATCCGGTCACGCAATGTCTGGCTGGCCACTGGAGATGGCCACGGTCGGAGGAGGAGGCCACGCGCGCCCGCACTGCCCGGAGGCCCAATGGCGCCACGCTCATGATTCATGGCCGCTCCCCCGCCGCACCTCCTGGCTTCCTGGTGCCACGCTCTTCCCAACAACAGACTCGGCCTCGCTGTTTAGATCTTTCTGGTACGGAAGATCAATTTCCTGAACCAATATTGACATTTCGTTTCCACTTTCCGAGCTTCCTTGCGTCACACTCGCGCCACGCAGCACCGCATAGCATACACCGCGCTCAACAACGACCTGCCATATCGACAGGGGTCCGCCTTTCAAAGCCTTTCCCCACCAACCTAATAATCAAAGTCCCTCCAGATATGACTGGTAAATATCGCTATCGACAACTCGTAAACCTGAACGAAGTGCGCAGCTGCTAACTCCGTTCCGGCCCGTGGAACAATGGGACACTCCGAGGACAAATAAACAATAAGCGAAATGAAGCTTAAGCGCAAAAAAGAGGTTCTATCGAGTAAACAAATACCACTGACCTATTCAACGGCAGATCCTTTTGCGCTCGCTGGCCCTTCCACTTGACGCTCTCTGCCACATGACCGCACAAAAACATACTTAAACTGTCCTCCATTCATCTCCTGTTACTGACGTATTATTCTGCCAAGTCCCTTATGACTGAATTTTATAAATACACACCATCAGAATATCCCGCCGTATAACACACCTACGGCCTCCCTGACACCTCAACACCTGCGAGCCATCTTTCTCCCCCACTTAGTCAACGCCTGCAACACCGTCGCGTTCATCACATTTCCATCAACTTCTCCTTCGTGGTCCTTAAGGGATGCT
>NW_028234426.1:31118563-31123563 GCF_977035675.1 Penaeus japonicus | reverse complement strand
TGCCCTCCCTCTCCCTGTCACATGGTCTTCAACGTTTCGACCTACATTTTTTCCCTTGCCCATTCCGCGTCCCTCCCAAACATTCATCTTCCTGTGTCCTTCCGTTATCTCTACCGTCTCCCCGCCCCCCTTTTTCTTTCTCTTTCTCTCTGTTCTTAGTATTTCCCTTTGTGTCTCATTAAGTGTGTGATTTCTCTGTCTCTCTTTGTTTTTCTCTGTCTATCTCCTTCCTTCCTTTGACTCCCCGTGGGTCTGGATTTATTTCGTTCCTCGGTCTCCCCCATTGTCTCTCCTCCCTGTATTTTGCTCTTTCTAGTCTTTTGTCATCCATGTAGCAACCCCCCCCCCTCCCTCCTGTAATTTTCTTCTCTTTCCCTCTTCTTCTTCTTCTTCCATTTGTATTTTTATCCTTCTTGGATATTACCAACATCCTGTCTCCATTTCCCCTCCTCCTCACTTTCCCCTTTCCTCTCCGTTTGCTTCTTCTCACCCTCTTCCTTCCACATCACCCTTCACCTTTTCCTTTCCCTTCCCTTCCTCCCCTCGTCCTCATACCCTCCCCTGCTCCTACTCCCATCCTCCTCCTCCTCTCCCTTCCCCTACCCCTTCCCTCCATCCCCTCCTCCCCCCTAACTTCCCCTCCCTCGGGCCCGCAGAAGAAATCGTTTAACGCTTCCTTTCCCCCATTGAGTGCTGGACGATCATAATCAATGACTTCCTCCCTTGGCCGCCATGAGCGCTGTCACACCTTCTCTGGCCTGGCAACTTCTTATGCCTGTTTGTGCACGCTCTCTTCGTGTGATATTGCTACGTCCATGATCATGTGGCTACGTATTCTGTGCAATGGCGTCTGCGTGTTGGTCTCTATCGTAGTCATTGGGGGTAGCATTGCTTTGTATGCCGCATATGTAGCCTGCAACGTCTTGTATGTTGTCTGCGTTTGCCTTCATATCTGCATGGTCTCTGCATTTCGTTTGTATGATTTATCTCCTCTGAGTGTCTATTGATGTTAGAGATTTTGCAAAAATAAAAGAAAATACCCCTTCTTTTCTGTGTGGGGGAGTTCTGTCTATCCCTGTCTTGGTCTGGTTGACAAAAGTTCTTACACGTATCGAGTGAGTTGTCTGTTAAACTTGTTAAATTTTATTTCACACTTGGGGATGAGTGAGATTTCGACAAATTATTAAATATTGACAGAAATCGTAGAAAACCCAACTTTACAAAGGCATATTATTGATAGAAATGGAGAAAAGAACAAACCGGCGACGATCACTCAACTGACCGCGTCCGAATCCGTCGCACAAGTGGAAGGAAATGCAGACTTTGTGCGCGCATGTATCAGTGACGGTTGGGTGTAGCGCAAGATGGTTGCTTCCGCTCAAATACCGGTTCGTTACAGCTGAAGGCAAGGGATATGGGGGTGGGGGGAGGGCTCTCAAAGGTCCAAAACCAAAAACGAATATACAGCCGAGATGACGTGCAGTACTCGGATACACCATTTTTTTCACAACGAGGCCCCACATTAGGCTCATGAAGAACACACAAACACATACCACGCTACACGTGAGCCCATACCAAAGCAGGGCCATGTTGTCTTCAGATAAAGACGAGTGGGTGGACCGGGACGGCCATATCTGACCTTCCCCCTAACCGAGGGGAGATCGCTGATGGCCGAGGGAAACACGCAAGGGAACTACATGTAGCCCCGTCTCTCTGATTATCGTAGTTTAATAGCACAGTTTTGTACCCTTGCACAATCATGCACGCACACAAGACATTGCCAGATCACACGAATCCACCGACATGTGCAAGTTTAAATGTTGCATCGACTAGGAGTCCAGGTACAAAGTCAGGGAAACTTTTGCAAGCAGCAGGAAACAGCGATCCGCCCTCAAGCAATCAAGACTCCGAAACTACGTGTAACACGATCCACACGCGACGAAAACTTGAAAGATGTAAAAGTTACACCAGGATGAAAAAAATATTGATTGACCGAAGAAAACAACAGCAAAAAGGTAAATAAAAATGGTTTAAATTAAAAAATGACAGCGCAACTGTTTTCCTTCATTCCTCGTATCATCTTCCCTGTTCACGGACTGTGGAGGAAAATCGAGTGGAATAAATACATCTCTCTTTTCCCCTAAGTGTATTACCATGATGTTGACCGACTATTAATCTACAGTTTCACAAAAAAAAGTTCATATTCTGATAAAATTTGCAATTTCTTTAAACTACACCACATAGGCAAATAAACTTTCGAAGAAGACCTGCTTCTTGTAAAGCAATATCATAAAGGAAGCAGAAAGTAAATTCGCGGAACACAAGCTACACGAATGCCAGCCCAAGAAATTCACTTGAGTTTGTCAAGAATTTTGCAAGCAATGAGTTCAAGCAGTTTTTTCCCTTAACATGGCGGAAAAAATATTCATTATAAAAACTGTTTCCGCCACATATTGCAGGGAAACCTTATTGGACGACAGGAAACAACGTTTTGCTTTTAGGGGACAACATAAAGCAAAATATCACAATTTTTAAGAGACATATTATTACACCCTGAATCTTTAACTCTCGCCACTAACTGATTCCATTTTATCTATATCGTTAACTATATTTTGATCAATAGCTATATCTCTATCCTTGAAGGCGTCTCGCTATCTGTGTCTGCGCCTGTTTATATGCATTGTTTTCTGTACCTCAGCCCTTCTAACACATTTTCTTTCTATTCTCGTGCGTCTATATCCGCCTCTCCCTGCCCGAATCACAAGTTAATAGATACTAATGCTCTTCTTACTAATGCCAATGCCCCCTGAATGCCCAGCGCCTCTTAAATCCACAACCCCCGCCATTCACCCCCCCCGATACCCTCTACCACCCCTACTAAGCCCCCCCCCCTCACCCACTACCCCCTACTGAGTCCCCCCACTTCCGAGACTTCCCTTTGGTGTGGGCGGCGAGATGACAGAGACGATAGGTGCTGACATCCAACTCGAACACATGTATTTTTATTATGCAAATCCATGGAAGTTCTCAGATAAAAAAAGAGTCAGCTGTAATAATAGTAAAAAAAAACACACACACAAACCAAAATCAAAGAAGAAAAAAAAAAAAAAAACGGCGATAACACAAGCAAACAGTAATCATCGCTGGCATGATTATCAGTGCCACCACCAAGACCACTACTCCTATAATCAACAGTAACAAAAAGGAGCCAAAACCTGTAATGGCACAAGGGTCCGACTGGCACACATGTCATCAGCTTATCGTGGCACAGCAACATCTTCGCGATAATAAAGCAGCTGAGTCAGTGCCGCCGATGAGTGCCAGTGTCTCGGTGACGTGTGTCGGGAGTGTGTGTGTGTGTGTGGGGAGGGGGGGGGGGAGACAGGGGAAAGGAGTGGGGCAGGGGAAGGGAGTGGGAGAGGAGAAGTGAGTGGGACAGGGGATAAGAGTGAGGCAGGGGAAGGAAGTAGGAGATAGAAAGGGAGGAGGAGAGGGAAAGGGGAGAGGGGAAGGGGAAAGAGAGGACAAGGCCGGGCAGCGAAGGGGTTGCGAGGAGAAGGAAAAAGAGAGTTGTTGAAGTAGAGGGAAGAGTAGAGGGGAGAGGAGAGGGGAAGGGGAGAAGGGGATGGCTAAGGGGATGGCTTAGAGGCGAAGGGAGAATGAAGAAGAAAAGAAAGGAGGGAGTGAAATTGAGAGAGGAGAGCGGAGAGGGGAGAGAGGAGAGGAGGGAAGTGAAGAAGAGGGAGGGGGAAGGGAGAGAAGAGGAGAGAGGGGGAGGCGAGAGAAGAGGAGGGAGAGGGAGGAGAGAGAAGAGGGAAAGGAGAGCAAGGAGGGGGAGGGGAGAGAAGGGATAAGGATAGGAGAGGCGAGAGGACGGAGGGGTAGGGGAGAGGGGGGGCAGGACGGAGGAGTAGGGGAGTGGAGGGTGGACGGAGGAGTAGGGAAGACGGGGTAGGTTTGAATTCCTCGACACAGAAACGTTCCGACGAAGATCCGGCTTTTGGTCCGATGCGTCACATACCTGCCAATGAGAGAAACAGACAAGAGCGTTAGTTGCAAGAAATTAATATGTATCCTTTCATAACATTGTAATTTCTAATCTAGAAGAACAATTCAAACAAACTCAATCAGCGCATCCGCTTATGCTAATGCGTTCATCACGTGGCTATCTGTCAGCGCGGGTACATTTGTTCGTTTGAACTTTGCTGTTTGTTCTTTGTCAGTTGTAAATAGTAAGTTGTAAGTAGTAAGCATGGCTGAACTATTAAGAGCTAAAACAAAATAAACAAAATAAACGTACAAAAATAATAAGCTGAAATAACAAAGGCAACTTTACATGTTAAAAAAATATATAGAACCTTACAAAAATTATAATATATAGACAAACCACACCCTTTATTTTTAGCGATATGAGCGTGATTGTACAATGTAAAATTACACTTTTTTACAAGGATATAAAACTCCCAAGTCTTTTTCACAAATCAATGCAGTATAACACCACAAAAATAAGTCACTTTACTCTTGCCGAAATAGTTATGGCAGACTTTAACTTGTCGTTCACGAATAAATAATGATATTTTTCCTTTCTGCACGTGCGTTTTGCACATGAATCTGTTCTCCAGTTCAAAACAAACAGATTGAGGATAACATAGGATTTCTCTCGGTCTATCTCCCTCTCTTTCTATTGCTTTAAGTGTACCTTTATAGAAAGCTTTATTTCGATATTCCTTTACATTTTCCTACCCCCCCCCCCCTCTCTCTCTCTCTTTCTCTCTCTCTCTCTCTCTCTGCGTGTGTGTGTGTGTGTGTGTGTGTGTGGGGGGGGGGGGGTGCATGTGCGAAAGTGTGCGCGAGTGTGCGCGAGTGTGCGTGCGTGTCAACATAGTAGCGTCCGTCCCCTCTTTCAACATTTCTGTCCTGTCCCTGCTTGCCACTTATGTCCACACTCTTATTCCTCCCTCTTCACAAGATGTGGGAGTACATGTGGCATCAAGAGCGGG
>NW_028234426.1:31103563-31113563 GCF_977035675.1 Penaeus japonicus | reverse complement strand
CACCCAACCCAACTCCACCACCGCCGCTACCGCCACCGCTACCGCCACCGTCATCGCCACCGCCACCACCACCGCCGCTACCGCTACCGCCTCTACCGCCTCTACCGCCATCGCCACCACCACCACCGCTACCGCCGCTACCACCGCCGCTACCACTACCGCCACCGCTAACCTTGACGGGCGGGAACGCAACACCGCCGAAAGCCTCCATCTCCTTAAATGCTTCCGGGATCAACAGCATCCAAGACGTATCTGCCGAGAACTTACAACTGGCGGCGTTTTATTGCGTTTAACTACGCGGAGCCTAATTGATGTGATGCTCGCGAAGAGTGGCGTGTCGGTTGCCTTGTCTGACTGCCGGGGCGTTTTGCATGCGATCATTCTTCTTCCTGTTCTTGCTTAGTGCTTTTCTCCGTTTATTCTTCGCACAACCTCTTCCGTACTCGTATTTCTCCTTTTTCTTCGTCTTTCGAACTTTTCGGCGATGTCTTTGTGCATGTGTATTATGTGTGTCGGTTTCCATATCTATTTATTTTCTCACGCCCCGTTTTATCCCCTCCCCAGCCCAATTCTTATTAATTCACTTTTTGTTCTGTCGCCTCTCCTCTTTCCTCTTTTTATCTTCTTCCTTACCGTTTTCTTCTGCTTCTTCTTCTGTTTTCTCTGTTTGCAATTCATTTCTCCTTTATAGTTTTATCATTCTTTCCTCCTCTTCTCTCTCTTCCTCCTCCTTCCCTTCTTATTTTCCTCTTCCTCTTCTTCCCCCCTCCCCTCCCCACGTCCTTTAAACCTACCTGGAAGTTTACTCCCACGGGCGCGTAATAGACATTACTCCTTCCCTGTGACCTCGCTCCCTACTCCCGTGCGTCTCAGCTTTATTCTTATTTTTACAGTCGTTATCGGTGTCGTTATCGTTACCATTATCTTTACCATTTTTATCATCATTACCAATGCTATTATTATCATTGACACCATTGCTTTGTTAATAACAATAATAATAATAACAATGATACTACTACTACTAAGAATAATGATAATGATAATGATAATGATAATGATAATGATAATAACAACAACAATAATGATAACAAAAATGAAAGTGATGATAATGATGATAAAAGTACTGAGAATAACGATAATGATAATGATAGCGGTAATAATAAAAACTAAAAACAAAAGCAACAACAACAACAAAGACTAGACGGAGAAAGAAAAGCAGGAGTAGATAATGATGATGATGATGACTGGTGATGATGGTGTCGGTGGTGGTAGTGGTGGTGATCCTAATGACTGACACCAAAGGAGTCAGTCCTCCTCCCCGTAGCCCCGGGTCTACCTCTCAGCGCTGACACCGCCGCCGCCACCGGAACGAGCTCCTTTCTCGAGAGAAGCGCGCAACCCGAGCTGTTATGGGAGGCGTCGCGATGTAACCCGAGTCGCTGTGCCCGCCACTAAACCCTCTCTTGATGAACCATAAAACCGGATCGCTTACGACACTTTGTTTATTTTCCGCTCCGGGAAGGGGGTGGGGGTGGGACTGGGGCGGGGGAGTTAAATTGGACGAATTCTGTTGATATAACTTTATATCTACGGGTTAAATAATACGGTCATGTACCAACACACACACACTTATTTAATCGCCCTCTCTCTCACTCTCTCGCTTTCTCTCCCTCTGTCTCTGTCCGTCTCTCTCTCTGTCTCTTTCTTTCACACACACACACATACACACACACACACACACACACACACACACACACACACACACACACACACACACACACACACACTCACGCACACACATACATAATTACAATTACACACACACACGCACATAATTACAATTACACACACAATCACAAACTAACACAGTCCCACACACAAACAAATATACCTGCTAAAAGATAAACAAAACAAAAAACAATCAAACTAAAACGCCCCCCCCCCCTCGCCGCTTTTCTAACAAGGACGAACGACCTTGAACTATTGGATCCGATAGTGACCTCCAACATCCCCGATATAGACGGCCTTCATGAAATCCTCATGACCGCCCCCGGAAAGGTCACTTATTTGAGGAGAGGCGAGTCATGGAACGGACACGGACACGGGCCGGCCGATAGGGGGGAGGCGCCGGTCGGACACACTGGAGGAAATATATGAATGGTCATCAGCATGAAGGCATTGGGAGAGGATCACTTTCTATGAGGGAATGAAGGAGAGAGGGGGAGAGAGGGAGGGAATGAAGGAGGGAGAGGGAGGGAATGAAGGAGGGAGGGGGAGAGAAGAGAAGTGAGAGAGAGAGAGTGTTAGAGAGAGAGAGAGAGAGAGAGAGGAGGGAAGAGAGAGAGAAGAGAGAGAGAGAGTGAGGAGAGAGAGAGAGAGTGAGAGGAGAGAGAGGACAGAGAGAAGAGAGAGAAAAAGAAAGAGAGAGAGAGAGAGAGAGAGAGAGAGAGAGAGAGAGAGAGAGAGAGAGAGAGAGAGAGAGAGAGAGAGAGAGAGAGAGAGAGAGAAATAAATTTTAAAGATAAATAACAAAAAGAGAAAACTCAAGAAGAGCCATCCATGCCTCTGCGATCACGATCATGGCCGTCATCCCAAAATCGTTTCCGTGGCTAATACCCTTCGCTCGCTCCAAGCACGAAAATCCCGGCCTCCCGCACGAGCGTCTGCATAAGCCCTTGCACACAAGCATTTCAATATCCAAGATGCAGAAGTAAGAGGAAGAGGAGGAGGAGGAGGAGGAGGAGGAGGAGGAGGAGGAGGAGGAGGAGGAGGAGGAGGAGGAGGAGGAGGAGGAGGAGGAGGAGGATGGACGGGCGAGGGGGAGAGTGAGGGAGAGGGGGGACAGGAATAGGGGAGGAGAAGGGGAAGGAGGGAAGGGAGAGTGAAGGAGGGAAACGGGAGTAAGAGTAGGAACCGAGGAGGGGGAGGTGGAGGACGGGTTTGAAAGAGGACCAGAGGCGAGAGAAGCGTCTGGAAGCGGAAGAGGGGGAGGAAGAGGAGGGGAACGTGGGAGTGAAGAGACGCAGGAGGGTAGGGGGAAGGGGTGAGGGGAGAAACGACGCCGTGACAGGAAGTGTTAAGTTTCCCTGCCCGGGGTACCGCTGTGGCAATGCAACACATCTTCGAGTTCCCGTCGTTGTCCCTCAATACCACAACCCCCTTTCCCCTGCCACACTGCCCCCCATCTCCTCCTTGTCTTTCCCCCTTCCGCTCCTCGGTAGGCCGGCACGAGCGCGGGCTAATTCGTGGGGCGAGAGGAAGGGAGGAGGGAGCGGGTGATAATCCTTGGAAAATGGATACCTTGGATCATGCTAATTACAGCTCCACGTTCCGCCCACTTGCATGGCTGGGGGACAGGTTGGTGGTCGTGGCGTTATGGTCGAAGCAGCATACGACTATTACCAGCAGCAATATATTTGATAAAATAAACCGATTTTGTCGTGGCCGTATGGAACCTCACTTAGCTTGGTTAATGTTACGGTCGTGCTTACAAGCATAAGCCACGATCGTTGTCGTCCTGCGGTCGTACTCCACCCGAATTCGCAAAGAACAACACGACGGTGTTGCTGTGGTCTTTGCCGGCTGAACAGAAGGCGACGAGGTTGAGAGCGCTCGCGTCATAATGACAAGGCCAGCCCCGCACGCCCACAACAAGGGTGTAACGACCATCGCATTAAGGATTCTCGGGCTCAACGACCTGATTAAAATAAGGAAATATTGAAGATTGGAAAAAAAATAGACAACCAACACGAATACGTACATCATAACGACTAACACTCTAAATACCAACCAACAAAAACAACACAATAAGAACTTTCAATATAAATAGCAATATTTTTCGCCATCAATAGCAACATTTTTCGTTTTCGATAATTGCAAAAATAATTAATGGGGGCCATTTGCAAGCCAATGCACTATGCGTCCCCATTTAAGCCCCGCGTCCAACTCAAAAATACGAGATTAATTCCATTCCGTTCGTTCTGCAAAACGTTTTCCATGGATCCTTTACGTTATGCTATAACTTTTACTATCATTATTATTAAGATTATTACCATAGATTTTATCATCATACTAATCATTATTATCAGTAGTATCCTTACCCTCGTTATCATCATTTGCGTTAATATCATTAATATCATTTTCTTTGTTGTTATCATCCAAACAATTGTTACTAATACTACAACTATTGCAAAATGACAACAACTCTTTCAAGCCCACAACAAAGTCAATAATCAAGAACCCTGCAAGAACAACATCGAGAACAAAAGCTGTACCACACGTGACGCAACACAGAGGGTTACGCAAGACGAGGCATTCAAAATCAAAACATAGACTACGAACTTTCAGGGTTGTGAAGACAGTGGCAACCCACCTACACGACATGGACCTTCAACACACTATACCAAGGAATGTGTTGCACCATTAAAAAAAATAAGTATAAAAACAGATAACATTTAAAAAACGCATTCAACCGCTCTGCCCCTAACCCTTTCGCCTCCCCTCCATCCTCTCTCCCTTTCCCTTTCCCTCTCCCTCTTTCGCTGGGAAATTACTCTCTCTCTCTCTCTCTCTCTCTCTCTCTCTCTCTCTCTCTCTCTCTCTCTCTCTCTCTCTCTCTCTCTCTCTCTCTCTCTCTCTCTCTCCCTCCCTTTTCTCTCTCTCTCTCTCTCTCTCTCTCTCTCTCTCCCTCTCCCTCTCTCTCCCTCTCCCTCTCCCTCTCCCTCTCTCCCTCCCCCCCTCCCCTCTCCCCCTCTCCCCCTCTCCCCCCCTCCCCCTCCCCCTCTCCCCCTCTCCCTCTCTCCCTCCCTCTCTCCCCCTCTCTCCCTCTCTCCCTCTCTCCCTCTCTCCCTCTCTCCCTCTCTCTCTCTCTCTCTCTCTCTCTCTCTCTCTCTCCCCTGACTTGAACTCCTCGTCCCCTTGCTCCTTCTTCTCTTACTCTCTTCCTTTCGTTTCATCCATCTCTTTGCCCCCGTATTAAAAAAAAAACGTGAGTTGTAGGCGAAAGTGAACATATATGGAGAAGATAGACATGAAGAAAAGGATAGAGACATAGATGGAGATGGAGATGGAAATAGCAGGCAATGGGAAAAATTGACGAAGACCAAGATAGATAGGATACAAAGGCTAAATGATATTAATGGATAATAAAACAAAGAAATGCATTGCACTAAATGAAGATAAAAGGCATAAAGAGAAAATTAAAAGCAAAACATCACAAATGACTGAAAGCTAATCTTCGGGAATGAACTCTAGTCAAATGCAAAACAAACGTCCGCGGGAATGTAAGTGCGACACACATACTATAATAATAACAATGCTGATGATGATTATGATGATGATCATGATGATGATAATGTCAGCAATTATGATAATTATAATATCCATATTAGTAATAGTAACGATAATAATAATGATGATAATATTAATAATAATAATAACAATAACAACAACAATAATAATAACAGCAACAATAACAGCAAATAAACACAAATAAAAACACAAAAACTTCTGCCTCAACCAGAATCAAAGCCCAGCGTCTCAGGAACTCAATCACCTTCGGTCCAGCCGCCCTGAGACTCATCGCGGCCCGGACACTTGACCCAACCCCCTATTACACCGCGATAACCTCGCCTTATCGTACCTAATCGCCTGGGTCCGCCTCGGCCAGGTCGGGCTTGCGATACAGGCACGGAGGGGTGGCTTCTGAACCCGGATGATGGGTGGGTATTGAGTGTTTGTGATACGATAGGGAAGCTTGATTTAATTGTTATCGAATGATAAAGAGAAAAATGCGGAATGTTATGAAGTGAAGCCATAGATAAAAGCATTAGTAATAGTGATAATGATAACAACTTCATCGTTATTAAAAAATCCCTTCTCGTATATCAAAATAAGCTCTATAATTGCTTGCACGAAGATAGCACGCGCATGCACACTCGAACACACACATGCACGCACGTACTCTTATGCTGATTGGCCGATTCATGCAAAACAAGAGAACATAAAACTGCGAGTCCCCTTCAGAAACAAATGCTCAAACTGCGAAAAAAAATGAAACAGTTTGTAAACACTAAATTTAATGACAAAAAGGTTCACATGATCAACGACAAAAGACAAAATAAATAAGGACAGTAAACAAACGCAGGAACAATACAAGGAGTAGGAGAGCACCTATCCCTGGGACAAGTCGGTGACGTTCAAGTCCAGTTTCCAGGAGATTCCAGTGTCCCTCCCCCTATCCTCCTTCTACCCCCTCTTCCCCTCCTCTCCCAACCCTACACACTCCCTCCCCATGCCCCTTTCACCCCCCCTCCTTCTTCTTCCCTTCCGACACTGCCCCCCCCCCTCCCCACCAAATAACCTCTCCCCTTCCGCCCCTACACACACATCCTCCTCCCACCCATCCCACCTCCTCTGCCCTCCGACCCCCCCCTCCCCCTTACCGTCCTCCCCATCAGCAACAATCCTCGCTGACTCTCCCACGCTTCCCGTGTGTTGGCTGCTTCAAGTTGCACCCAGCTGTTCTTGCACGTCGTCCCACCTGCCCGCTCGCCGCCGAGTCGCGCGGCTCACCTTTCGCGCACCTCAGAGGTCGCAGCGGGGCCCCGAGGTCCTGCTTCGTCCCATGGCCCATGGCCCATGGCCCATGGAATGAGTTTATACGTTCAACTATCTAGAAATTGAAGGCATCATGAAGGATCTACACAAGACGCACACCAGGTTCATGATGTTGTGCACTCCACGTTTTGAAACTTTTTTTTCTAACAGGGGCGGTGGGGGAAAGGTTTTTTTTTTTACATTTTATTTTCGTTTCTAATACCTCATAAAATCGCAAATCTGATTCCCCCTCCCTCCACACGCAGCAGGCCCAAGGTGTAACCTCATTAAATACTCATAATCCCGGTCACCTTCCAAACCTCACGATCTTCATTCCCCCGTCATATTTTCCCTTTGCCCCGAGCCACATCCATATTTCAACGTGAGTGACTAGGTTTACCCTCACGCCATCATTTTTCTCCCTTCTGCTCGTTTGTTTGTTCATCTACCCCGTATATCCATCTTCGCCATCCATGGGCCATATATCCGACTCCTGCCCGTGCTCTCCCTCCCTCCCACCTCGTGCCCCCCCCCCCCTGCCCAGCATACCCTTGGTCAAATTACCATACTTCTTCCTTTCACCATACCATGTACCCCATCTTCCGCCCTTCCCTCTCTCCATCGCGCCACGCTCCCCTACCCATTTCCTTTTATGCCCTTTCCTCTTCCCCCTTTTCCCTTCATACTACTCTTCCCTCCCCATTTCTCAATCCCACCCTAGCCTCCTCCCTACCCTTACCATCCCCTGCCTCCTTTTCCCTTTTACTTTCCCTTTCCTTCCAACTACCCTAACCCACCCCCTATCCCATTCCCTCCTACCAACCCCTCCTCTATTTACATCCACCTACCTCCTTCCCTTCTCCATCTCATCCATCCCCTCCCTACACCCCTCCCACCTGCCCCCTCTCCCCTTCCCCCCTTCCGATTAACCTCCTCCGCCCCAGGTTGATGACATCTCGTTCCGCAAACCGCCTGCCCCTGTTAGACCCGTCACACCTTAATAAACTTCGCCGTCTCGCGTCCACTTCCCACTTTCCACTTTCCTGGTTGGCGTTTCCAGCGCTTGCTTCGAAGTGGTAATTAATCGGCCCTCTCGCTCGTCATTTGTGCGAATGGTTCACTTTCGCTTTTCTCTTTTCTTGATCATTTTAGTTCTTTATTGATACTGTTTTCTTCTTGTTGTTATGGTTCTTTTTCTTATACGCCGTGTTCTTGTCCTGTTCTTTTCTTCTTGTTTTTTTCTCTTTTTTCTCTTTCTCTCAAATCTCAACCGTTTTCTTTCGACTTGTATTTATTCTTTTCTTCTACTTCAACACCTCCTCTCCTTTCTCAATGTCCCTCCATTTACATTCGTCTTCATGAATTGCTCGGACTCGCAATTACGTTGAAGATAGCATTACATAACCATGGACGTTATCAGTATTAACACTGACCTTTAAATGAGAGATAATTTGATCGATAAGAAACCTCAAGTGAACGATAAAGACGAAGACGAAACCACCTACAAGAAATCAGTCACAACATACAGTACAAACAACGTAAAGGGAAGGAAATAAAAAAGTGAAGGCAAAGAGAAAAACGAAAAAAAAAATACGCAGAAAGGAAAACGACAAAAAAAATAAGTAACGAAAAAAGAGCAAGGGGAACAGAGAGAGAATACAAAGAAGAGAACTTGAAAAAAAGGAAGAAAAAAAGTGCAAAAAAAGGACAACCGGACCAAAGGAACACCAAAGGGGCGAAAGTTGTTTGGAAGTGCAAGTCGAGAAGACGAGGACTAACAAGTTCCCCGAAGAGAGAGAAAGAGAGAGAGAGAGAAGAGGGGGGGGGGGGGGAGAGAGAACTCAGCCGACGACAACAGCGAAGGGGGTTCGGGTGTTGATGGTGGCGTAAACAGGTTTATGTAGACTCGTTAGCGTTCGTCGGCGGTTAAGTCAGTCTACTCTCCTATTTTCCTTTCCCTTTCTCCTCCTTTCGTCCGTTTCTTTTTAAACTTTTTACGTCTTGAATACAAAGCTAAAGTAACATCTATAACTTCTCCTCCTCTCCTGTCCATCTATAACTTCTCCTCTCATGTCCATTATCCTGCTCACCTATTCCATATTTCTCTTCACTACTTTTTCCCGTTTCTCCTATTCTCCCTCTTCTCCGTCTCTCGTTTCTCCGCTCAAAGAGAAATAAACAATAAACGCCGATGACTCATTCGGACACCGGACACTTGCAGACGGCGCCCCTTGACGGTGACGGATACCATCGCCGCCTTAACGATGCATGAGATCCTGCGCCACGAAGGACGCGCGGAAGCGATACGACACCAAGGTCCATCTCCCTCGAGGACTGAACGACCGGAACGTGACTCGTACTGGCCACGTGTCATCCTGCAGGCGCTGTTGATCAAATGCTTCCGCCTCTCGATTACGCACCATGGTTTCGGTGACGTTTATCATTGCTACACCTCTCTCTCTCTCTCTCTCTCTCTCTCTCTCTCTCTCTCTCTCTCTCTCTCTCTCTCTCTCTCTCTCTCTCTCTCTCTCTCTCTCTCTCTCTCTCTCTGGTGCTATCTCCATATCTGTCTCTCCTTATGTTTCCATTTATCTCTCCTTCTGATATTTCTTTAGATAGTTGGTTGCTTTTAATCCTTTTATTTAGTTGTTGTTAGCTGCATGGCTCATGGACAATGATGATTTCCAAAAAAATCGATAATTCTCATCAACATTCTCAACAACAAAAATAATAATAACAAGAACAATTTTACCCACCCCCCAAAGAAAGCTTTTTCTGACTGACCCCCCCCCTCCCCCGTTCATTCCATCTCCAACTCCCTTGCACTCATCGGCACTGAACCCAGGAGTGGACCGTGAAGGGCGCAGCGGACCGACCGGCCATGAAGGGGCCTTGGGAGTTACCTTCGTTCTCCCAAAGGCTTCGATCCTAAGCATCATATCAGGACCTTCAGTGGTTATGATGATGATGGTTGATAGTTATTTTGATGATGGTAACGGTTATGATGATAGGGATAACGATTATGGTGATAGTGATTTTTCTGATGATAGAGATGTTTATGATGATGGAGACGGTATGATGATAGAGTGACGATTATGATGATCATGGTGACGGTGATATTGATGGTGATGGTGAAGGTGATGGTTTCGGTCATGGTTATGGTTTTGGATATGGTGACGATAACGATGACTATGATGCGTGGCTTCAATCTATATGGCGAAATGGATACACACTTAAGCAATGTGTCTACTACACATAAAAATCGGGATCCTCTGTGTACTCTCAGCCTACGCGCCCGAGTCCGTCATATTTGACGACAATGTGTACTCTCCTTCTGCGATGACCTGGTTTGACCATATATGACAGTCCATTATATTCTCGAGTTACTGGAATCCCACACTTC